>NC_089821.1:42271847-42426847 GCF_035046505.1 Tiliqua scincoides
TAAAACATGACAGTAAACAAAGTAAAGAGTGCCTTTGCTCAGCTTTGGCTGGTGTGCCACCCGCGGCAATACCTGACTCGGAAGGATCTGGCAACAGTGGTCCATGCCATGGTGACATCAAGATTAAATTATTGTAAGGCGCTGTACATGGGGCTGCCCCTGAAGACACTCCGGAAGCTACAGCTAGTGCAGAATGTGGTGGCTTGGGTAGTTGCTGGGGGTCGGCGGTTTGACTCTGTCACGCTGCTGCTCCGGTGGCTGCACTGGCTGCCCATTCATTTCTGGTCTGAATTCAAGGTGCTGCTTTTGACCTTTAAAGCCCTAAATGGCTTGGGACCAGCGTATTTGAGAGACCACCTTCTTCCGTATAGTCCAGTCCATTCTCTAAGGCAGGGGTGTCCAAAGTTTTTGGCAGGAGGGCCACATCGTCTCTCTGACACTGTGTTGGGGGCCAGGGGAAAAAGAATTAATTTATATTTAAAATTTGAATAAATTTACATAAGGTTACATAAATGAATATATTGAAGATGAACTTATATGAATGAATGAAGGTCTTGCAATAGCTCAAGGCCTATAAAAGGCCTTGCACAAAGCAAGACTGGCCTTTCCTTTGCTGCTGCTACTGCATCACAGATGTGAAACAACAAGCAGTAGAGGGAGCCCTCATGCCACAGCTCACATGAGAGGTCAAACAGTTGCCCTCATGCTGAGAGCAGTTGTGTTGGGCCAATGTGGGCTCCAACAAATTTCCGGAGGGCCAGAGGCTCATTGGAGACTGGGGGCTCCCTGAGGGACACATTGAGAGGCCTCGAGGGCTGCAAGTGGCCCCAGGGCCGGGGTTTGGGCACCCCTGCTCTAAGGTCATAAGAAGGGGCCCTGTTGGTTATGCCATCATTGAGAGTGGTAAAGGGGATGATGGCCAGAAACAGGACCTTTTTGCTGGTGGCACCTGCACTATGGAATTCACTGCCCTTTGAATTGAGGACAGCTTCCTCGTTATTAACATTCCGAAGGGGCCTGAAGACTTTTTTATTCAGGAAAGCCTTCGAGGTACTGTAAGGGCTGTTTTTATAAATTTATAAATTATGTCTTTTACTGCATGCTTTTAATCTGCTGCTATGTATTTTATCTTGTTTTAATTAAGTGTTTTATATTTTTAATGTTTATTTATTTCTTAATTTGTTTGTATTTTAAATTGATTGTTAGCCGCCTTGGGTGCCCTTCGGGAAGAAAGGTGCAATACAAATCTAATCAATCAATCAATCAATCAATCAATCAATCAATCAATCAATAAACCAGATTATGTGAAGAAAATACTACAAATGCTTACTTTTAGTTTTGGTATTGACCCAGCTGCACAATTGGGTTAGCTGAACTGGCCCAACTTCATTGATACTTTTCACTTCTATAGAAGCTCCCCTAATCAAGAACAGGTTAAGTTCCAAGTGTCTTTCTGTCAGACAGAGGGTGTCCACTTATAAGGCATGGGGAGGCGTGGGAAAACCCTCTTTATCTTTTAAGGCAGTGTTTCTCAAACTGTGGGTCGGGACCCACTAGGTGGGTTGTGAGCCAATTTTAGGTGGGTCCCCATTAATTTCAATATTTCATTTTTAATATATTAGACTTGATGCTACCATGATATGTGACTGCATATGGGAAAATGTTACAAACCTGTACTTTTAACAAGCTACTGTGTATATTCTTTTAATGATCGTAAATGGAACTTACTCCTGGGTAAATGTGGATAGGATTGCAACCTAGGATTGTTTAAAGTGTTCCCACTTGATGATGTCACTTTCAGTCATGACATCACTTCTGGTGGGTCCTGACAGATTCTCATTCTAAAAAGTGGGTCAGGTGCTAAATGTGTGAGAACCACTGTTACAAGGCATTAAAAACATCACTTCTGGTTTTTCGTGGAAACCAGAAGTAGCTTTATTTTATTTTTATTTTTTTGCAACCTACAACCGTTCTGAGTCCAGCATGGCCTTTGCTGAGCTGAGAAAACCCTCCAGTGGCTAGGGGAGCGCAGTGTGGGTGACCACATGGGGAGGGTCCCGTGAACTCAATCTGCAGTGTACCAAAACTATGGATATGGAATCCGCAGATATTCACCCACCTACCCATATTTTAACTGCAAAGAGTCAGGAAGTACTCCAGCATACTAGATTTTGTGTATTTTAAGACATCTTTTCTTGCTCCTTCCCTGTGCAATCAAGATGATCAGTGTAATTCTGGAAAATATTACACAAATGCTCTGGAGCTACTGCTACTAAAAAAAAATGACCCAATACTACTAATTTATCTATACATGTAAAGTTGTCATGTTCAGTGTGTCCTGTGCTTGCTGTTCTGCTATAGGAATTTTGAGAGACACACGTCTTTTCTAGAAAGATAGATGTTTGTGTGAAATTTAAATTGTAGTGAGGAAAAGTTTTACAGATGCAGCCTCACTCTCAGAGCCACCATCTTCTAAGTCCAATGGCAAGAAAAACATAACTGTGGGTAATTTGTTGGACCAGATAACTTATGGGCCATATGCTATGGTCCTAAATGCACTCCTGTTTTAGTCGTAGCCAATATGTAGTTTTGCTATCATGCCATTCTTGTTGGGAGAGCTAGAATATCTGCCAGTGATGCAAATTTGCCTCAAGAATCTAATATACAAAGTAGCAGTGGTTGTGCCCAATACTTTGTAACACATGCATTTAATAGCAAAATAGGGCTAGCTAGTGAAATGTTTGAAACAGCATTGATATATTATGTTCTCTTCCCTTCCCCCTTCTTTCCATCCCCGTCAGCAGTATCACTTTAATTACAGTGGGGGAGACTTACAGCCCAATCCTGACCTACCTGGCTACTGCAGCATCCCACACATGCTGGCCAGTCCATGGTGACTCCTTGGGGGGAAGGGGACAATTGTTCCCTTCCCTTGGGTAAGGGATGTAGCCCTGCAATGGGCCTACTCAATTCTTCAGTGGCTCTTGAGCCAGCGCAGAATCAAGGAGTCCTGTGTCAGGCTGCGCGGCCCAACACTGCACGGATCTGGTGGTACTGACCTCTATCGGCCCTGCGCCTCCCATCCTGCTTATTCGCCCACCATGCCTTTCTCCACCCTCTGCCTGCTCTTCTCCTATCTCCCCCTGCCCTGGAATACCTCCCCCCACCTCTTCCAACACCCCCACACCTCTCTGCCACCTGGTGGTTTGGGCGAGCCACTGGGTGACAGAACACAGGCCCAGCACCAAAGCTGGCCCAGCATGAGCTCATGTTGGGTTAACTCTGGCACTGGGTCAGCAGTAAGGCTCGCAGTCGTGCCTTATGACATGTTTGTGACAGTGCGCGCCAGCGGTAAGCTGGCACGCCAGGCTTTGGTTCAGGCCCTTAAGCATGTGTTTTACTCTTGCGCTGAAATCAATGGGAATTGGTTTTGGCTACATCATGTGTAATGATGTTGTTCTGAAGGCATATTTCACAGTTTTTGGAATCTGGAAATCTCTAATATTTATTTACTTACCGTATTTCTATCCTGCCTTTCTCCCCCTCAGATTGGAATAGTGTTCATACAAGCCACTAATATGATGCATTTTTGTAATTCCTTGAAAATATTAAAGGGACAGTAAACTGTTTATTCAGTTGGTCAATAAATGCATGTCCTAACTGCATGTTAACCTTTGTATGATAAATTCTCCATATTTTAAGATTCCATTATCAGGCTATGAAACAATTTAGGATTCACTGCCCTAATGCAGCTTGCTAATCTTTTAACTGTTGGGTTTTTTAGGGTGCAATCCTAAAATGCTTTCCAGCCCTGACATAAGGGCAATGCAGCTCTGAGGTAAGGGAACAAACATTCCTTTACTTTGAGGAGGCCTCTGTGAGTGATACCCAACTGCAGGATGCAGCATATGTCCCATTGGCATGGCTGTGCCAGTGCTGGAAAGCACTGACATAAGGGGTTAGGATCGTGCCCTTAGTTGGTCAACTGTTGTGTTCCATTTGACCCTTTTATCCTTGTACATAGAACAATAGAAGAATAATTCTAATAATGGAAGAGTAATTGAGGTAATAGTAATGATATGTGTGTGTAAAAGTGCTGAAAGGCTGTTGACTGTTGCCAGCTGTATGAAGCATGTCCCTCTTTTGCATCTTTTTCCTGGTTGCTGGTTCATTTTCAGGCACAATTCAATATGTTGGTCATGACCTTTAAAATCCTTAATGGTCAGAATATCTTTAGGACTGGCCACTGTAGTCAGTTGCATGTCTCACCACTAGGTGAGGTTACAAAGGAAAGGGCTTCCCCATAGTGAGGAACTCCCTATCCTGTGAGTTCTGCCTTGCTCCATCTCTTTTTAGTTTTCTGCTATCAAGTTAAAACATCTTGTTCAGGCAAATATTTACTTTGCTTTGTATGGCTTTTGCTTCTTCAGTTTTTCCTTCTCTGTGCTTGCTTGTTATTGTTTTGTTGTGATTTCATATGTATGTATTTTTATATTTTGTGTTTGTTGTAAGGTACCTTGAGCTCTCTTTCTATTTCGAGTGGAAAGGTCGGGTGGAAATTTACCAGATAAATAGATCTGCCCTACCATGCTATTTGAAGTATGCCTACCCACTATTATACTTATCCATTAGTGAACTTCCCACGCTGCCATTTGTCCTCCATTGAATCTCTTGTCTCTTAATTAAAATTAGGAATGAGGACTACAATTCTGCCTCTGTAACTTGCCTCAGTAACAGTGTTGCAATTTGTTCTAACAAGATAAATAGTAAACTTCAGTACAACTATGTCCTTGTGCACACGTCACATGCCTCTATTATAATTGCTATTGTACTCAGTGCTGCTTGAAGAGTCGAAATCACTAATTCTATATTTACGCCTGTACACTGTTATATATAATTACAAATTCGGGATAAAACAAGTGAAGAAACCTCCAGAATGCAGCCTACAATATCAACTTCTGTTTAACATTAGTTTGTTAAATATAAATGTTGAGTATTCTGGAAACCTACAGCAAAGGCCAATAGTTAATTAATTTTGTTTTTGTAAAGTAACATTTGATTTCCCAGATAAACAATGTAGACATTAGCTGCCCAATCCTGTTGGAATGCCTTGCCAGTGTTGCATGAATGCCATCATGATATTCATCATATCCTAAGCCTGGTGAACAAGTGTGGGGAGGGGGAGAGACAGTGAAGCCCGAGTCATGTCCTGCTTGCACAGCCAGCCAATCAGCACTGTTGGTGTTCCTACAACCATGAAGCCATCTGGAAACCCATACTAGGCAGCAGTGTCTAGGCAGCATTAGCACCACAATTAAAGTACACGTGTACGATGCCCATCCGTTGGTTGTGGCACTGCAGCCATATGGATGCCACTGTATGCACACATGCAGCTGCTGCCTGACGACCCACAAAAACCAGACAGATGCCAACACACATGGTGGACACAATACAACGCCGGCATGCATCAGACACCAGACACACCCCATGCCCATGGCCACTGCCCCATAGAAACTGGAGCTGCAAAGGCTCTCGCCACCTGGAATGGCTCTGATGGTGAGGGGGAGGGCAGCTTACATGGCGCAGTGAGGTGCACTGCAAAACTTAGTGCTGTGCTCCCTCTCTGCGAACACCACTGCATGAAGTTGAATTCATTGAATACTATTGTGTGCAAAATACAAGCCAACGCTATACAGAAGTACTACGATACACATTACCACTCAATATTGATTTCTTTGGGAATCCTTGCATCTGTCTTTCTAAAATTTTGTAGGACATTTCCCAAGGGCAAGTTCTGCATTTCCTCGAACTCTAGCAGTGAACAATCTAACAACCACAAAATCCTAATACTGTTTTTTACAAACCCTTTTGAACCCCTGCAGCTATGAATTTTGTGCAAATTGGCCAAAGAAATATGGCAGGACTAGCAGAATCTATTTTAATGTTATCAAACCAACTCTGGAATGAAAACCTCAGTACCTATTTGAATGTCATTTTGCAAGCTCAGTTCCCTTATGAAGGGCAAATTTCTTCCAATTACTAAAACTAAAAAAGTGATAATACATTGAAATTTTCCCATTCTATCAATTCAAAAACCACCATAATCAAAACTGAAGTGGAAGAACCTCCCAAATCAGGTACAGAATTAATCAAATCAGTGAAACAAGGCAACAAAACAAATCAAGTGAAATTAAGCAAAATTCAAAAAGGATGTAGCTAAGTGAAAATAATTATTCTGGTGAATCTCAGCCAAATAGGGCACAATATAAGTGTCTGAATGTTATTGGACTACGCAATATTCTGCTCTGTTTCTGTTAGAGTCGTACATAACTTCTTAAGATGAAAAATCTTTTGCACTGTGTCTAGCATAAAAATAACACTAACCAGTCAGGAAGTAAACAGCATGTAATATAATACTTTTACACACACACACACACACACACACACACACACACACATAATATAAGCACTAATATAATATATATATAACTAATAATATAATATAGCACTTCAGAATATTCAAGGCACATCACAAACATCACATTGTAATCTCTTGAGTAACTATTTAAAGTAGGTCAGTATTGTTATTCCCATATTATCTGTGGTGGGTTGAGACTGAAAGGCTTGTCTAACACCTCAATCGAATGCATATTTATTCAGAAATAAATCCATTAATTTCAATGGGACTTTGCAGATAAGTGTGCATAGGATTGCTCCCTAAATCCATCTAAAGGTGGAAGAGGCTGAAACTAAAGTAGGAACTTCTGGATTTGCAGCTCAACCATTGCACTATACTAGCTCTCATTTAGGCTATGCTTGGTTGTCTGAGTCATAGTTCTACTCTTTTTCTGGGTCATTGCATCAAAATTGCTTTTGGACATCTTGTAAAGGTACATCCTAACATGCTAATTGCATACTGGCAACTCCTGCCATAAAAATGGGTTGCCAGATCCATTAAGCAGTCACTCGGCATTCAAGCAACATACAAGAAATTATCTCACATTTATAATAGACAGTATGCCTGTTAGCACAAGATTTGGTCAGCTGCAAAGCCTCTGCAAGTTTTTCAGTAGATTTAACAGTTAGCTCTCAATAGGTGAAATGCAGCGCAAAAAAATAAAATTCCAACTTGTCAAAGTTTACATTGCAATATTAGTAATGGGCTTAAAAGTATGTGCAGGTGGTCAATTTGTTTGCTACCCCTCCCCAACCATTTTGTGCTAAACAGTCAGCCCTCGGTATCTGCTGGCAGGGCCTGGGGGGAGGTAAAGGGGGTAATTTGTACCTGGGCCCAAGGTCAGAAAAGGGACCCAGGAATCAAAGGAGGGGGCCCAGAAATTTCCTGGGATCTTACATTTTCCAATCTCACCCATACTCATTGCCTGCATGGGATGCACATGGCACATGGCTGCAATTACTGCCAGAAGCCACATGCACCAAGCCTAGGAATGCATATGTTCCTTAACATGTCACATGTGGGAGGAAGCTGTCCTGCTCCAGGAGCTCTTTGGCTTGTGGGTCTCCTTGCCATGATGGAGTGGATGGAGCTCAGGGATACAGATGTGAGGCTACAGCTGCTGCAGAAGTGATGCCCACCCCCATTGCCCCCCCAGGCTGTTTCACCTCCTCCCTCTTTGGGAAGGGGCCCCAAAGAAACTTTGTACCCACTGATAAGATTCCTCTTGGAGGCCCTGTCCGCTGGGGTTTGGTCCCCAGAATCCCCTCGAATGCCAAAATCTGCAGATAATGAAACCCACAGATTAGGGCCCCCCAAAAAATCTGAACATGACCAGAGCTGTACTCCAGTTGCATCTGGAGGTTGTTCTGAAGGCTTCCCTAGTGCAGCACCTCCCTGGCCCTTAGAATGCCCATTCCAGGCAAAAAAAGCAACGTTCAGTTTCTCGGAGGAAACCAGAACTGATGTTTTTATGCCCTAAGAGGCATTCTGAGGTCTGGGGAATCCATTTTGCAATGAAAACCAGAAGTGGGTCATGATTGCTGCAGGGAGTAATTCTGAGATGCATGGAGGCCCTCAGAGGGGACCATGGGCTCCCCACACCCTCCAGAGGGCCTTAGTGACCCCCAGGTATGTTAAAAAAAACAAAACCTTTTTCCCTGTAGTGGCACAATGACAGAAGTGCTGTCGCCACCATTGCATCTTCCCCACAAACACTTACAGTGGTGCCAACCTTTGTGTAAAGGTTGGGAACCACTGCTCTAGTCAATATGCAAGTAATAAACAGAGGCTGATGAATCAATCCTGTGTAATCTGATCACAGGTCATCCACATCATATATACCAGGGGTGTCCAAACTTTTTGGCAGGAGGGCTACATCATCTCTCTGACACTGTGTCGGGGGCCAGGGAAAAGAGAATTAATTTATATTTAAAATTTGAATAAATTTACATAAATAAATATATTAGAGATGGAACTTATATGAATGATTGAAGCCATTGTGAGCTATCTCGCAATAGCGCAAGGCCGGCCTTTTCTTTGCTGCCGCTGCTGCTTCACAGATGTAAAACAGCAAGCACTGGAGGGAGCCCTTAGCCTGCAGCTCATGCGAGAGATCAGTCACCCCGCATACTGAGAGTAGTTGCACCAGTCCAGTTTGGTTGGCAACCTTCAGTCTCGAAAGACTATGGTATAAGCCTATAGCACCCGGTATTCCCAGGCGGTCTCCCACCCAAGTACTAACCAGGCCTGACCCTGCTTAGCTTCCGAGATCAGACGAGATCGGGCATGTGCAAGGAAACAGTTGCTTGGGCTCCAGCAATCCTCCGGAGGGCCAAATGCTCAGTGGAGACTGAGGGCTCCCTGCAGGCTGAATTGGGGGTACCCAAAGGTGGCAAATGGTCCCCAGGCTGAGGTTTGGGAACCTCTGATATGTACCATCATTTCTGAGGAATCAACTTTTCAGGGAGTGATGGGGGCTGAAGCATGGAGAAGGAGGGAAAGTCCTGTTCTGCAAATGGAAGACAGTTCTTTGGATCCAGTTTTAATTCTTTATTTCTTAAGTTTTGATTTGTGTATGCCTGTCTGTCAAAGTACAGGAACTTTATGACATATAGTTTGTTATCAGATTGAATGGAAAGTCAACACAGTTTGATCTGGTTTGCATTGGAGGAATGCTAGTTGATGGCACGGTGGTCACTGACAGAATTTTAAATCAGAATTTAATCATCTTGCCATGTGCGTCTATTAAAGTGATGCTTTGTATCAGAGGAAAAATCCAAGAAAATGCATTTATTTAATTTACAAATTTTTATGATTGGTCTTATGAGGAAACTTATATTGCATTCTCTTATCTAATGTAATTTATGGTGTTCAGTACTTCAGGTGCTTTCTCCACACACTCACATGTGGAGAGTGTGACTTTTTTCTTTTGAGTAGTCAAGAAAATATCAGCTATGTACAAATGTCGTTATTTATCTTGTTATGTACTAGTAATCATTCTTATGGGACATTTTAAAGCAATTCATATCAAAACTCTTATTTTTTTATTCTCTGTGTTTAGGAATTTCCAGCACCTTTGTTGAATACATCTGTCAATGAGAGGGAAGAAGCAGCAACAGCTGTGAAATGCAAGCACAATTCTCAGGCGTCTATGAAAATAGCTTGGCGTTACCAGAACATACCAACATTGGAGGTAAAGTCTATTTTGTAGTAGTTTTCCCCCAGAAGGTCTGTATGTGAATTAAAATACTTGTTGACCAAAATTACTTCTTGAAATGACAAACTCTGCACCATTCGGCACACTGGTTCCCAAACTATGGGTCAGGACCCACTAGTGGGTTGTGACCTGATTTTTGGTGAGTCCTATAGCAGCTGAGCAGAGCCTCCAATGAAAAGATCAGATAACTAATTGCCTCAAACCCTGAGGCTATTAAAAAATCAGATAGCTGTTAATTGCCCTGCAAAGAGCTCAGCTCCTGCAGCTTGCAAGCATGTGTAAATACAGATATATGTCTGAGCATCTTTTTTTTTTTCTTGTTATTATTACTGGTTAATCAACAATATTATTTTGTTCTAAAACAGAGCTCTTTTATTTAATCTCATAAAGCCAGAGGGGTCCCAATCAGTGGCGTAGCTAATGAACGTGAAGCCAGGTGTGGATCTCAAAATGATGCCCTGGAAGTGATGTCACAACCGGAAGTGACATCATGCCTGGGCTTTTTTAAAAGTGCAAATTGGGGGAGGCCTGCCTCCTCCCCCCAGCAGCTCACCACCCACTTAATCTGCTACCTCCCCCAGCCAATGGCATAGCTAAGGCATCTATCTACTACCTGGGATCAAAGAAAATTTTGTAGCCCCCCTCCTACGACAAAATCAAATTTAATTAATTAAATAAATAAAAAGTATGCCCCTTCTTGGTTAGAGACACTATGATGGGGTGAAGGGGGATGGTAATTCTCTTCTGTAAAGTTAGCAGGAGTAGCTGTATTATGATACATGGAAATGAGAGTTGACTCATAGTGACACCTTATTGGTTCCATGCTGTATCATAATAACATGTCATTGGCTCTCAGAACTACCAGTGTCATAGGTCAGTTTTGAGTTAAGAAAATCCACTTTTTGTTTCTTAAGGCAGTTGTGTATTCGTTTTCTGGTTAATTGGCTATAACTTTTGATAGAATACAGATATTCTAATGTGGTTTGTTTCATTGCATTCTGCATTAAATTACCTTTCCAATGATATATAACACGATGGTATCATTCATACATACCAATATTTTCTCAATTTTTGTCACTAGTGTCAAGCTCAGCTTGTTGCCCCACTAAAGCTTGTTGCCCAGTGCGACTGCTGCCCTCTGCACCCCCTTAGCTATGCCACTAGTCCCAATAGGGTGTCATTTTAAAAAGTGGGTCCCAGAGCTAAAAAGTTTGGAAACCACTGGTCTACCATGAATTCCAATAAGTGCGGAATGACCCAACGTTGTTTGCCTTGCAATGCTAACATGGGTGCAGGAGTGCTTTATTCTTCCCATGTCATTTGGTGTTCCCTCAATCTGTG
Organism: Tiliqua scincoides; assembly: GCF_035046505.1. Lineage (NCBI taxonomy): Eukaryota > Metazoa > Chordata > Lepidosauria > Squamata > Scincidae > Tiliqua > Tiliqua scincoides. The sequence goes on from NC_089821.1 coordinate 42,282,863, forward strand.
TTTAGTTTCCCCCATCAAGGCTTCAAGTCTGGATATGTCCCACTGTAGGAAAATGTCTTGGAGAGAACTGTCAGTTGTAGAAACCATTAAGCACTTGATTCTTTGCTGCAAATTCTCCCCCACTCATACATTCATGTTATATCAGCAAATACTGGTTTGGGAATATGCGTTTGCTGAGATAACATGTAGTTTCACCTTCAGTGAGTTGCACTGTCATCTGTAATAGGAATGGTAAATATTTAAAATATTGAGACTACAGAATCAGTGCTATAAAACTTACTGAGCAAGTTTTCAAATGTAAGTACGCCAAACAGTTTTATAAATTTATCTGATTGTAGATGTTTTTATATAGGTTGAATGAATAGTACTTAGTGAATCTCTCCAGTAAAGGCATGGAATTGAATCAAGCAGTTGACTTGCTTATCCATGTGTGTAATAAGTAAAGTAAGCACTTGAGATTATATCAGCTTCACTGTCACTATAAACTAATAGCTATGAAGGCAGTGTGTAAGGAACAAGCCCAGTGGTCAGTTCTACAGAGTTTATGGCTGTTAGCGTTTTGTGAATTATATTTCTCTTTAGGCTAGCTATTTTCTTGCCTAAAATAATGGAGTGGTCAAATCTCTAAAATAAATTGCTATATTTTGGTGTACACAGTCCAAGAAACTTGTTATTTTCTCTCTTTAGCTTCAGTATTTTATATATTCTGATTTAAGCATAGTCAGCCGCCTCATAAGTTCAGCCTTATTCTGAAGAATATAATTGGAATATGACAAAATGATTTTATAAGACTTGGCATGTTTGGTTTTCTGTGTAATTGCACAGACATGGCTATGTATTTGTGTCAGAGAGAAGACTTATATATGGTGACATGCCAAATCAAACACCCTCCAGGATGGTAATATAACTTCATCAGTTTAATAATATGAAGCTTGATATATCATGCTGAACCATCATAAAATATACTTTTTTGTAAACTTTTACAAAAATGTGGAATGATATGTGCTTGAATTACTAAATCCATATATTGTTGTGGGAGTTGAACATGCTAATATTTTAAAGTATGTTCAAGGTTCCGAACTTTGTCCAATAATGTGTTAAAATGTGAACACAATAATGAGTTAAAATGGTCATTGTAGAAATATCTGATGCAGTTTGGTGTAAGGTGCAAATCAGTTGTCTGAACTACTCAATGTTGTACCTGCTCCAGTAGGTGTCTGTCAGTGCACTGCAGCCACCCCATGTTGTTGCCTCCCTGCCAGCAGGCCCATTGTGCTCATCAGTGGAGGTTGCATTTACAACAGCCGTAAAGCAGCCTCCACCAATGCAACACTAGTTACACCAGTAGGGAAGGGATATAAGATTGAGCCACTAATCTCCCAAGTATACTATTTGGTTTACAAGTTCTCAAAGGTTTGGTAGTTATGTTGGCTAATTTGTCTATATTGACTAAGCCAGTGGTTGTCAAACACTTAGCACCAGGACCCACTTTTTAGAATGAGAATCTATCAGGACCCCCCAGAAGTGATGTTATGACTAGAAGTGACATCATCAAGTGGGAAAATTTTTAACAATTCTAGGCTGCAATCCTACCCACACTTACCCAGGTGTAAATTCCATTTACTATCATTGTTAAAAGCATATATATAGTAGCCTGTTAAAAGTACAGATCTGTAACATTTCCCCAGATGCAGTCACATTCCATGGTAGCATCAAGTCTAATATATTAAAAATAAAATATTGAAATGGATAGGGACCCACCTGAAATTGGTTCGTGAGCCACCTAGTGAGTCCTGACCCAGTTTGAAAAACACTGGACTAAGCATTTGAAGCTCAAATATAAAGCAGTAGATATTGTTGCCTGGCTTCTAGAAAGCAGGTGTAATGTATGGTTTCCATTTACCTCTCTCTCTCTCCCTCTCCCCCTTTTTTTAATGAATGAATTGCTTGTGTTCTTAGGGCAATATATAAACTGTCACAGCATGAAATCAATTTTCTGCCTTGATTCATCCTAAATCTGAGAATTTCTAGCACGTTAGTATTGCAATTAGAAACTATAACAGCAGACAGCAGCATAAAGGCACACTCTGCTCCATGACAATTTAGTTTATTTCTCCTTGTGCAGGCTAACTCATGCAGCTCCAAGCAAAGGGTAGGCTAGAAACCACATTCTACTAATAAATTTATCATTTTATGCTAAAGAGAAATGTATTTTACCTCCCCCTTGTTCTGTCTCTGGTCATGCTGCTGTTAAGACAGATTATTCATGCTTACTTGATTCAGGTGGGCTTTTTGCAAGCTTCCCCACTAAGCCTGGGAATGTGCTGCGCTGAGGTCTATTCATAGGCTTCTGACATAGCCAAGCTTTTATTGCCTGGTGTTTTATTGCTGCCAAATCCTAGTCTCCACCCAGTTTGTAGGCACTGTGCTCATTCTTTAGAATTAAGAAAGGTTATCACCTACCTTAATCCATGCAACTGTGTGGATTAGGGACACCAGTGTTCCCCAGGATTCTCAAAGAGGATCCTGGAAACTTCTTGTTTCTTCTCTTTTGCTGTCTTTACTAAACTCTCTTGGACCTCAGTGAGGATTTGCATCTGAAATGGGCAACCTGGAGCTTTTCTCAATGAAGACATCAGATCAAAGTTCAGTTAGTCAAGGCCTTTCTAAAACATTAAGGGGGCTTGGACTTACACAATAAAAAGATGAGCTCTGGCAGAGATTGCAGTAAAAACATTCTGATCATTAATCTGGATAAAGGATAGATTATAGGGCAAAGAAGAGCCCTTGTTTAAATTGCTTTTAGAATCCAAAAACTAAATAACTTGAAACTCTGAATTTGTTATTAAACAATGCATATATTTGTTAGTAAACGTTTGTTCTTTTTTTAGAAAAGAATTATGTATGCCATGTAATGTATAACCAAAAACAACAACACAGATTGTAAATTACTGCTAAGTACCTCATATTTTGTGGAATAAAGGAAAAATATATCCTTGAAAATTATGTTTGTATTGTTGCACTTGTTAATATTTTTCATGCTTTAAAAAAAAACTTTGTATTTTATATTCTTGGTGAAGTTTAGCTTTTTCAAACATATGAAAGGTGTCATTTTCTGCTTAAAATTTGCTAGTTATTCAAAATTAAAATGAAAACCCCAATTGGAATAAAATCTGACATTAGTCAAGTTTTTATGACTTCAAAAACTTGACATTCAGTAGATCAGTTCCTGATGTTTGAACCCATGCATATGACCAGTTTTCTTTAAAATGGACAAGAGAACCTGTAATGAAGACATCTGACAGAACAAGAAGGTTGAGTAATAGCTGACAACAGGTAGCATCTAGGAGTGTTCACCGACTGTCCATTCATGGAGGGAGCTCCCCGTGATGGAAATGGTAGACAGGATGCTATCCAATGTTTTCCTAGCATTTCATCTTGTAGCTTTTACTAAAAGTGAGTTGCATTTATTTCTAGTGCATATATAAAATTGGAAACACTAACATGCTTCTCTCATTATACAGAACTTTTTAAATAACTTCTTGCTCTTGTTAGTTTCAGTAAGTTTGAAACAAGTACCATTACTGCGGACATTGTTCCTTGGACATTTTCACACAAGCCTCCATTAACTGTTGAATTAATAGTTGTTGAACTTTTAATCTGAAAAATTTACGCTCATTGAGATCAAATTCATTTGGTATATTTCTACAGACAACTCAAACAGCCATTTCAAAATTTGGACACTACTTTGATTTATCAAAAACAATGGCTCCAGAACAAATTCAGAATATCAAATGGCATGGTTTTTTCCTTCCTGAAGAAACAACTTTGTGTCCCGATATAAAATCTGGGTGAGTGTGCAAACTTTATTTTATTTGTTTCACCCCAAAAGTGATAGACTTTTGAGCACCAGTTCCCAAACTTTACACAAAAGTTGGGACTGCTGTAAGTATTTGCCGGGGGGGGGGGGAGCAGTTCCATAATTGTACTGCTACTACAAAAAAGGGGTTTTTCACATACCTGGGATGGCTATGGCCCTCTGGAGGCAAAGAGTGGAAGTGGGTTGCAATCATGTCAGGGAGTCGTTCTGAGGAGCAGGGAAGCCCTCAGAGAGGGCAATAGCAGAAGTTCTTTTGCCACTGTTGCAATGCCACCTCCCTTAAGGGGCTAGCCACCATTTCCCACTGACTGGGATGTCGCAATGCCCAGTTTAAAAACTTCTACTTTAGAGACTAAGGGTACAATCCTGAGGCACCTGTGGGCCGGCGCAAGTTCTTTACGCCAGCCCAGGAGGGTTGCAAACGTGCCATAATGCACATTTGCACCTCCTTGGGAGGAAGCCAGGAGGAAGCTGGACCAGGCCGGCGCTCAGAGGTGCGTCGGCCTGCGGGCTGACACAAGCCTCCGCACTGGCTTCCTCAGCAAGCCTTGCATCCGGCTGGGCCAACGCAAGGCTCTAGGGTGTGTGGGGAGGAGGCAGAAGGGAAGCATTCCTGGGTGGGGGAAGGGCAGGCACTGGGTGACCCTGGGTGTGGGCAGGAAACAGGGCTGGGATCCAGCACTTATGCTAGATCTCAACCCTCGTTCTCAGGGAGTTCGGAGCAGTATGAAGCCACTCTGCTCTCCTCAAACTTGTGCCCCTCAGGAGGTGGCGCAAGTCCAAGGAGACCCATTGGTGCAAGGGCACCTTACCTGGAGGTAAGGGGAAAAGTTTCCTCTTGTCTCTGGCTGGGCCATCCTGTGCCCCTATCCTGTACTGGATATAGCACAAGCCTCTTGGCTTGCCTGTTTCAGCATAGGGTAGGATTACGCCCCATATTGCATAGATATCTCTATTGTGTACAACCGATTTTATTGTCAGGCCAAGTATCAATCTGAGCAACCTAGTCTTTTCCTTTTTAACAAAGCAAAACTTCCTTGTTGTTGCATTCTGAACACTAATCCTAGGACGAGGTCCATCTATGAGACCCAGAGACCAATCCTGTCCATTCTCCCCTCTGTCTATGCAGCAGTGTCAAAAATGCTACCACTCCATCCTGCGGGGGGAAGGGGATCACGGAGGTTTCCTCCAGGTAAGGTAATACTGGTTGCCTTGCCCATAATTAAGCCTTCACAACACAGAGGGATTTACTTGGACCTGCACTAGTGAATTCACTGGCACAGGTTTGCATGGACCCACACTGTGGGATTGGAAGGAGGGCTAGGATTTGGCAGCTGCTGAACTCACCCCATACCCAATCCACTTGCTCCAATTCTGCCCTCCCCTGCCCCCATTACCACCTCATTCTGCCCCCAGCCCACCCCGCCCTCCTCACTACCTTACCTGCATCAGCAAGTCTAGATAGCATGCAGTTAGCATTGGCAGAATGCTAGTTCCGCCAGGGAATAGAGCCCATAAGATTCAGCTGCCAATGATATCATCATCTTACTGCTACCTAACCTGCCTCCTTACTCATTGGTTTACTTGCCAGCTAATGTTTCATCCCTGTTCTGTTTCCTAACATTCTCTTCCCCAATGCCTGTTTCTTGAGCAGCTTCCCATCTCTTTCCTATCTCCCTCTTTCCTGCTTTCTTTTCTGGAAGGAAGAGAGTGGGAAAGGCAGTATTACAGCAGTGTCTGCATGGACTGAGCAAGATGAAATAAGAGAGGGGAAAGATGGGACAGAAGACAGGCACTGGTTGTAAGGGAAGTGGAAAATAAGTGCGACATAGCATTTTTTTATTCATAAGAACATAAGAACAACCCCACTGGATCAGGCCATAGGCCCATCTAGTCCAGCTTCCTGTATCTCACAGCGGCCCACCAAATGCCCCAGGGAGCACACCAGATAAATATGGTGACCCAGGAACTTGGGATGTCCCTGCTAGCTGTGACTTCCTGACCTGAATCCAGGAATGCCAGTTTGGAGAATACATATTCTTATCTGGTTTCTTGTAATGATTGCCCTTGGCCTGGCCCTTTCAGTGGGCTCACAAAATATTAGCAAACATTCTTTCCTTAATGATATGAGTGTGGTATCTAGAAGAACAAGCTGAATATTACATGAACTCCAGTGCGTGTAGGGTATAACAGTGTGTTTTTGTGTATACACGCGCACACACAGAACATAAGAACATAAGAACAGCCCCACTGGATAAGTTAGGCCCATCTAGTCCAGCTTCCTGTATCTCACAGCGGCCCACCAAATGCCCCAGGGAGCACACCAGATAACAAGAGACCTCATCCTGGTGCTCTCCCCTACATCTGGCATTCTGACTTAACCCATTCCTAAAAACAGGAGGTTGCGCATACACATCATGGCTTGTACCCCATAATGGATTTTTCCTCCAGAAACTCATCCAATCCCCTTTTAAAGGCGTCTAGGCTAGACGCCAGCACCACATCCTGTGGCAAGGAGTTCCACAGACCGACCACGCGCTGAGTAAAGAAATATTTTCTTTTGTCTGTCCTAACCCGCCCAACACTCAATTTTAGTGGATGTCCCCTGGTTCTGGTATTATGTGAGAGTGTAAAGAGCATCTCCCTATCCACTCTGTCCATCCCCTGCATAATTTTGTATGTCTCAATCATGTCCCCCCTCAAGCGTCTCTTTTCTAGGCTGAAGAGGCCCAAATACCGTAGCCTTTCCTCATAAGGAAGGTGCCCCAGCCCCGTAATCATCTTAGTCGCTCTCTTTTGCACCTTTTCCATTTCCACTATGTCTTTTTTGAGATGCGGCGACCAGAACTGGACACAATACTCCAGGTGTGGCCTTACCATCGATTTGTACAACGGCATTATAATACTAGCCGTTTTGTTCTCAATACCCTTCCTAATGATCCCAAGCATAGAATTGGCCTTCTTCACTGCCGCCGCACATTGGGTCGACACTTTCATCGACCTGTCCACCACCACCCCAAGATCTCTCTCCTGATCTGTCACAGACAGCTCCGAACGAATCAGCCTATATCTAAAGTTTTGATTTTTTGCCCCAATGTGCATGACTTTACACTTACTGACATTGAAGCGCATCTGCCATTTTGCTGCCCATTCTGCCAGTCTGGAGAGATCCTTCTGGAGCTCCTCACAATCACTTCTGGTCTTTACCACTCGGAAAAGTTTGGTGTCGTCTGCAAACTTAGCCACTTCACTGCTCAACCCTGTCTCCAGGTCATTTATGAAGAGGTTGAAAAGCACCGGTCCCAGGACAGATCCTTGGGGCACACCGCTTTTCACCTCTCTCCATTGTGAAAATTGCCCATTGACACCCACTCTCTGCTTCCTGGCCTCCAACCAGTTCTCAATCCACGAGAGGACCTGTCCTCTAATTCCCTGACTGTGGAGTTTTTTCAGTAGCCTTTGGTGAGGGACCGTGTCAAACGCCTTCTGAAAGTCCAGATATATAATGTCCACGGGTTCTCCCGCATCCACGTGCCTGTTGACCTTTTCAAAGAATTCTATAAGGTTTGTGAGGCAAGACTTACCCTTACAGAAGCCATGCTGACTCTCCCTCAGCAATGCCTGTTCGTCTATGTGTTTTGAGATCCTATCTTTGATGAGGCATTCCACCATCTTACCCGGTATGGATGTTAGGCTGACCGGCCTATAGTTTCCCGGGTCCCCCCTCTTTCCCTTTTTAAAAATAGGCGTGACATTTGCTATCCTCCAATCTTCTGGTACCGTGGCCGTTTTGAGGGACAAGTTGCATACCTTCGTCAAGAGAACTGCAACTTCATTCTTCAATTCCTTAATAACCCTTGGGAGAGAGACCCTGTTGGGGCATATTTTGAAGAAATCACTGTTGGTTTTTAAAAAGGAAGATGTAAAAGGAAGAGGGGCAAGGTGCAGTTTTCAAAATGAAACCATTAAATAAAACTTTCTGGACTAAATTGTAATATGACAAACAGCCGTAACTTGGTGGTAGAACACCTGCCTTGCATGGATAAGCTTCTGGGTTCAATGCCCAATGCCTCTAGGTGGGGCAGAGTAAAATTCCAATCTAGAACCCTGGAGAGTTTCTGTCAGTATGTGAACAATACTGTTCTAGATGGACCAAAGGTCTGCCAATATAAGGCAGCTTCCTTGTTCCTGTTCTTGTATATTTATTGGAAAATACAGTTAGGGCAGTGTTTTCAACCTTTTTCATTTCACGGCACACTGACTAGACACTAAAATTGTCAAGGCACATCATCGGTTTTTTGAGAATTGACAAGGCACACCCATTGACAGTAGGGGATCGCATCCCCCAGTGACCCTACTAACAAATGACCCTACCCCAAACTCTTGTAGCACACCTGCAGGCCATCCACGGCACAGTGGTTGAAAATGGCTGAGTTGGGTCCTTGGTATCCAATAGAGATCCCTTCTTGGATACCTAATACTGCAGGTACCAAAATCAGCAATTTTGGGCCCCTTTAAAGCTTCCAAAGGTGACGAGAACTGTGCTTTGGTCACCTCCAGAGGGCTTTCTGAAGCCTGCAGAGTCCATGGGAAACTGGAAGTAGCTTTTTTGGCATTTTCAGTCATTCTGAAGTCCTCAGAGGCTGCAGGCAGATGCCTGCAGCCTCTATGGGCTTCCAAAAGCTCTGCACAGGCAACTGGAGCACAGCTCCAAGTCTGGGGGACCCATGTTAGGATATAAAATCAGCAGATAGGCTCCACCTGTATCTAAATAATAATTGTAAACTTTTTATTTAAATATATTATTTAAATAGGTCTTTTATTTCTTTGTGATTAAAATTGCTGAGACTTAATTCATCCAGCAATGAAGTTTTTATTTGGGTATCTGGTGTGCTCCTGGGGCATTTGTGAGATACAGGAAGCTGGACTAGATGGGCCTATGGCCTGATCCAGTGGGGCTGGTCTTATGTTCTTTTGAAACTTTGCCATTGCAGTACCTGGCACTCACAAGGCCAGCCAGTTTTAAAAGCAGCTTGCCTCATTTTCTGTGGGAACTGCATTACCTGCAGTGCTGGAGAGCATCCCATCACAGTTAGCACAATACCTTGAATGTGCATAAACAGGTCCTTTGGATTATAGCCATAGTTTTGAATGAAAGCTAATGCTGATATATCTGAAAGCTATATTTCAATATCTGATGACTTTATTCTTTTACAGCTTCCCTCCTGGTGGTTTCCTAGTTAAACATACATGATATTTTAGTATACATTTAATACATTTAATATAAACATAAAACATACAAGATATTTTAATATTATGTCAGAAGGAATATTCAAGAAACAATATTACATCCCCTTGTATTATTGACTGCTTTCAAGGTGTGTGTACATTAACAATGGTAGATGGACTTAAATGTACATAGAACATAGATTTCCTGATAAATCTTGCTAAAACAGCTTAAACTGTCTTTCCTAATGGAGTCTACTTCCTGATAATAGGCCTATTTGTCATGCATTTTGATAACCTGCCCTTTGTTAAATGTTTAGAAACTATCAATAGGGAAGTCAAAGACTCTGCTGTAACTAGGATACCTTCTTACCAACTCCTGTTTTATTAGTTACTAGACTGTATTTTTTTTAAAAAGGATGAGAGCACATTGTTTAAACACATTAGCCACATTAAAGTGTTTAGTAACAAATCTGTAACAAAAATAACAGACTTCTGAATGCAACATAACTATCTGCAGTCTTAAAAAATTGTAACAAATCTAGCTAGAAATATCTAGTCATTGCAGTCAACATTTTTTCACTAGTTTAAAGTTGCTCGCATCAGTAAATACATATTAAATTATGTATGGGATGGCTTTGTCTTGTGATGTTCTAATTTGCATCTCTTTTTATGTAGTTTTTCCTCACATAGTAGCAAAATCATTTTTCGGTCAGCTTTTTATGCATTTCATAGTAAACTATTCATATTGTTGACTACGTAGTGAGTGGATCATCATTCTTACTGTTAAAGTTCCTATGTTGGGCTTCATGCGTTGTTCCATATTTCTTAGCTGCCAGGCAAAGAATTTCAATTTAGTTATATGATGTGCAATTTAGTTATATGATATATATATTTCGATTTATATATATATGATATATGCAAACACAGAATTTGAGAATATTACATTTTGAGCTAGTTATGTAATATGCTACTCCTGTAATCTTATCATTTATTATTTATTTTATTTATTTTATTTCTGTCCCAGCTTTCTCTCCCAAGGGACCCAAGGGTGCTTATACCAGTGTGGGGAAATACAATAACACAATCACCATTAAAAACACAAATTACTTTAAAAGCCCTTTACAGTTAGGAACATCACAAAAAACAGCAATAAAATATTAATATAGTAAAAAGAGCAGCAGCAATCTTATAAAAGCCCCAAGCCCATAAAAACCATATGTTAAAAAGATGTTAAAATATGTTTAAAAGGCCAGGAACTTGGGAATTTGTAGGATTTCATCTTGCTGGATTTGAGACACTTCTAGTCATGTTGCATTTTTTAAATTTTTATGAGCTACTTTGGGAGGCTTCTTAGCTGAAAAGTGGCAAAGAAATATTAATAAAAACTAAATAGCAAATCTTCAGCCTTGGACCTGCTTTCACAGTTAAAGGAATAAAGCTGAAGCAAGTACGAAGTGACAAAACTCCACTTCATTCTTTTTCTTTACAATGCATATGACACCACTGTCTTAAAACACCACAACCCAGACCCTTGGGTAGAAGAACTGGGTGATTTTTTTTTCACTTTTCACAGAATCTGGAAATGTGAGATAATTTGATAAGTATGACTAGAACGACCTGTGACTTGAAACCATAAAAACAAATGTAAGGTGATGTGGCAGTTTCATGGCTCTTGGTGAGACAACTGTAGTCAGAGGAAGCTGCTTTTTAATGAGTCAGATAAGTTTCCAGTTGGGTCACCACAGTAGTTTGGTCTAGCAAAAATAACAGAGTCCTGTAGCACCTTCATGACTAATCAGTTTATTTCAGCATAAGCTTTGTGGTCTATCTAGTTCAGTATTGTTTACATTAACTGTCAGCAGCTCTTCAGAATTTTATATAAAAGATCCCCCTGGAAGACATTAATTGCTATTAGTTATGATGCCTGCCTCCAGATTCAGAAGCACTAGGTCTCTGAATAGCAGGTGCTTGGAGATAAATGGCAGGAGAGATCTGTTGCTTTCGTATGGTATACAAGATCAACCACATGCATTATGAATTATTGCCCATCCTGGTTTATAAAAGCTGATGAAGGAGACTTGTTTGAATGAGAGTGGAGGGTGATTAATATGTTGTTGGAAGAAGGTTTTGTTTCAACCTGTTTGAACATGGTCAAGTGTTCTACTAAATTGTTCTACTAGGATATGTGCAGTATCCTATCCCCCTTCCCGGGAAAGATCTACTGATACGGATCCACTCAGACTTGCATCATTTATTTAGTAGGCGCATGTCCAAGTCTGTTGTGCAGACTTGGGCTTTCCCTGAGGCAAGAAGACAAATGTTCCCTTACCTCAAGGAGACCTGTAGTCTGCAGGGTTTTCCCTGCAGGATGCGGCATGAACTGCATTGGCGCTGCTGCATTAGTGCATGGAAATTTCATTAGGTTTGGCCTCTAAATCAGTGTTTGATGACTGTTTAGTAACTGCATATTCTAAACTTTTCTGGCTACAGAATGTTAGCAACGCAAGCATTTTTCTAATATATGGCCTAAGTTAAATGCTATTAGTGCGAACACTATTGACTAGAGCTCCTGGAAGACCTCATGCTGATGATTTTCATGTCTATCTGTATTTCATTTTTAGTCAGGGACACAGATATTCTGAATTGTTTTTTTTTATCAGTAATGGGCTTCATGTGGGCAAAGAAGCTGAATTTAATCCAAACTATAGAGGTACTGTTGGTTTAAGACATCTACTGATCCACAGTGGTGGTGTGTAGACAGTTTCTGGATGTGGTTGCACTCTACGTGAAGGATCTGGTAGAATCCAAATCTTGGAAGTACTCCTGGATCCAGCTTTGGTTCTTGATAAGGAATGTTTTGCCCAACTCCATTGCGAACTTGGCCCCTGTGCCGCCCTGGGGCATAGAACTCCAACGTGCCATTCCTCCCCCCCCAGCATGCCGCCCTTCTCTGTGGAGACTTATCCAGCTGTAAGGAGCCTCACGCAACATTTCTGGGAGCTCCGAAAGCCTTCTGAGGCCTCCAGAGCACTGTTAAACAGAACTTCTGGTTTTCCATTGAAAACTGGGCTTTTGGAGCTCACAGGGACATAGGGCTTTGCCAGCCCACAAAACAGCTTTGGAGGGCTTGCAGCAGTCATACTGTGGGCACAGCTATGCTGCCCCCATAGGGCCCACAGGTATGGCACCTGGAGCTCTTGCCTTCCTGATCTTCCCCCAGGACTACCACTAGTCCAGCTTCACCTGGTGTTCTATTTGCACCTATTCTTGGAGAAGTGAAACTTGACACCAGTTACCTATTTGCTGGTAACATAAGACTGGATTGCTGTATTCCGTTCTTCCTTGCGTACCCACTGAATTGGTATAGAATGAGGTATCCAGGTTGCTAACTGGAACCTATCTCAGTTGTACTGCCTACACTGACTGTAGTTTGTTTTCAGGCACAATTCAAGATGCTGGCCAACATCTTTAAAACCCTAGGGTCCAGGACTTGAAGAATTGTCTCTACCTATATGAATCTCTGTGTGCCATCAGTCATAGAGGCTTGGCCAGTGGCAACACAGGAGAGAACATTTAGTATTGTGGTACCTGTTTTGTGTCAGGATTGTCCTGCCAGTGGACATCTGCACAGTCCACACTTTAACAGTCTTGCATAAGAACTGTGTAAGAAAAACATAAAAGCATTCTTATTTTGTCATGTATTGGCCAGTGATGTTGAACCTATGGCACATGTGTCAAAGATGACATGCCATAATGTTCTGGGTTACACACCAGCATTCACCAACACCCGACAAGAATTGAGTTTGTAATTTGACATTTTTGTATATAATACCACACTTGATTGGGCTGTATTTTTTTAAAATAAATGAATATGTAAAGAATTATTTCTCTTTTGTGGGTGGGGGGGGGGGAGGTGACATGCCAGCAGAGTCAAGTTAGGCATTTTCCAAATTTCTGAAATGCCAAGCTCAAAAGCTTCACCATCACTGTATTTGGCTCTATGTTTTGCTGCTGCGCCAATGGTTATTTTTATGACTAGTTTCATTGTTGGTTGTCCTTTGCTTTAAATTATGTTAGTTTTATTATGTTTTCATTGTTGTTGTGAACTGTCCTGAATCACTCCATCAGAGAAAAAAACAAAACCAGCCTCTAAATTCTTGTATTAGTTTACAAAAACACTACATTATATTATCATTTCCTTTCTTTTATTTGTAAATGGTGCACCTGGTGTTTGAATGCATTTATTAAATCAAATATTCTCATCCCTGTCTCTAGTAACATGGCCTGTGGTTATACCAGATTGCTTCATTCTATTCAGAAGGTCATTCACCAGGAAGGATTTGATGGTTCTGTTTCCCAGGTATTAAGCAATATTAATCATCTTCTACAAGCATCTAAATAATATTTTATGGAATTTTTGAAGAGATGTCTCTAATGGTGGATCTGAACACAGCTTGGAATATGAATCCAGACAGTCTTGCCTTCGGTATGAGACAAGTATTGCAATCATCAAAGATCTTTTCTGGTTTGGATTAAAAGCCCACGCTGGAGAGCAGTTTAAGCCCTCCATCCTTCTCATACCCATCCACCTGCCACTGTTTCCTCCATCTCTTTTTACCTGCCCTCATAGCAGAGGATGAAAGTGAGGTTTCTTTCCCCCTATACTCAGTGTTGTCTAACATTCTCCTGTGGCTGTGTGTCATATGCAAGGAACACTGAGAAATGTACTTTTCTCAGCAGTACTAATCCAATGTAATCCCAAAATTACATTTGCCAGTGCTCCTTGTGTCTGGAGTTTACTAGACATCTATGAGTGGAGAATGGATAGAGATCCCCCTGCCATTGCCCACTACTAAAGCAGCAGCAGCAATGGTAAGTATGTGGGAAAAACTACTTAGGCTAGAGATAGGTGGGTGACAGGTAATAGGTGCTCAGGGGAAGGTTGAAAGATTCTGTTTCATACCTGATAATATCACTGGTGGTGCAACAGAATCTATAGAGACTTGGAACTGGGTTCTAAAAGTCTGCTTTATAAAAAATATTTAGGGAAATGATGCATATGTGAAGTACTTCCACGCATGCATGGTAATCTGGGGGTGGAGATTTCCATTTCCAGCAGCAAACCATTGCTAAATATTGCATGTTGCTTTGGAGATCTTTTGGATCCCAGCCATACTCTTTATGCAACTTAGGCATCTTATTAATTAGCATTAATACAAAGCATGAATAATCAATCATTTGATTATCCTTTGTAGTCTTTTGGGGTGAAATATTCAGTTGTTTGGTTGACTGTGCAACAATAAGAAATGGAGACTTTTGAGAGAGTATACAGATTTCAATAATAAAAGGAGATGTTTAGGTTATTTCACTTTTTAATTATTTATCCATTGTTATCTAACCCATGTATTAATGTTTATTCTGGTGGGTACCATAGAGTTATCTGTAAAAGTTCATTCTTGGAGATATTTATTCTGTCCATAATATTAATACTAGTGCAACAATCTTGGTCGCTGAGTTTCTGTTTAACTGACCCGTTAAATGTGATTTTTCTTCAGCACTTTTGCATTCATTTTTATAAATGTTTGTCAAGTAGCACTCTCCTGGTTAATTTAGTTTTCATTCTGTGCTGATCTTTATGTGCAAGCATGTTTTCTCTTTAGAACTAGCAATGCCCTTTTGGAGAAGTAAATTGGTCCCTGACAGGCCCCTCTGCTGTGGTTACCATAGCAACAGGCATGTCATAACAGTTCCCCCACTACAGTATGTTGAGCTGCTCCTCCACATGATGACAGGTCCTTTTGGAAGTAGGAAATCATACAAAAATATAGGATGCAACAGCACCAAAATGCTATAAAAACCTGGGAACAGATGACAAATCAGCTACTGGAAAAGAATTAAATCAGTTTTTCCTCCTGGAAAATCTTTATGAGATAAAAATTGCACCCAAATATGTCCCCAGTTTCTATTTTTATACTATACTATATTTTATACTAAATGGTTAGAGCCATTTTTAAGGCATCAATACAAAATAATATTTTGTTTTGTTTTTAAAGCAAGGGAGAACTAAGCATGTGATTTCTACTAATAGTACTCCTGTACATTATTTCAGACAAATACACTTTCAGGTGATTGGTGCTGACAGTCAATCATGTGTTCATCTTGATGAAGCATAGTAGCATTTAAACAGCCCCAGGTGACACATGGATGGTGGTCTACATAGCTATTTTTTTAATGTATACCAGCAAGACTATCTACAAATAGAATGATCATCTGTTGTGATTATCTCTGCATTATTGTCCTTGTACTTACCCCATGACCTTTGAGATTGACCAAGTCTACTGTTGCTATAGGAGTCGTTCCAGGCAAAGGAACAATTTAGGTCAGTTCCTCAATAACAGATAAGAAATTTTGCATTATCATATCTCAGAGTTTTCTAAAAATCGGGAGAGTCCTGTAGTAAATTGTGAGACAGAACAGAGAATTAAAGCTGCAGTCCTATACACATTTTCTTGAAAGTAAGCCTATTGAACACATTGGAACTTATTTCTCAGTAGGCATGCATAGGATTGCACTGTAAGACACATCTTCAGATAGTCTAAATTGCAGCCACTGTTCCCTTTTAAGCTGCACAGCTATGCAGCTCAGAGTCTTGAGAAGCTTAGCTCTATATAGCTTGGACCTGCAAGAAGTCTGGATACGATGTATGATGTCATTGCCATGCATCCAGAAATGCCACTGGGCAACTGCATGGCAGCCAAAGAGGTCCATGTAGGGTTGTGAACCCCTTAGACCAGGGGTGTCAAACATAAGGCCCAGGGGCCAGATGCGGCCCGTGGAAGCTTTTTATCCAGCCCTCAGGCTCTCAGCTGCTGAGCAGTGTTACAGCTGAAAGGGCAGCCCACATGAAAATTGGACTCTCCCTTATTTTGAAATTTGAACAAGATTTGCGTATTTTCTCTTCTATCATTTGCAGCTAATGAGTTCCTAAGTGAGAAAAAGTGCTTTTTTTTGTTATGATCTGTTTAATGACATCACTTTTAATGACATCACTGTTTAATGACATCTCAGCAGGCATCATGAATGCTATTCGACCCTCTGTATGAAATGAGTTTCTCCCCTGCCTTGGCCTCTAAGGCAGCCATTTTCAACCTTTTTCAGCTCACAGTACACTGTAAAGGCACTAAAATTGTCAAGGCACACTCGCAGTTTTTTACTTACATTAAATTACTACATTACAATTAATTTTTATATAATTAATACAATTAAATCATTACATGACAAAGGGCACAATCCTAACAGGTCTACTCAGAAGTAAGTCCTATTTTGTTCAATGGGGCTTACTCTCAGGAAAGTGTGGTTAGGATTGCAGCCAAAGACTGGGGGGGAATGTGGCTGTGGGACTTACTTCTGAGTAGACATGCCTAGGTTTGGGCTTTTGGTTCCACTCTTTTTCTCAAATACACTAGCAGGCAATTGGCACTTCTCTCTTTTCCTCTTCCCCACCCGACCCCCTCCTACAGGCACATTTCCCCATCTCATAATTGCAGTTAGCACCTTTCCTACTGTCCCTCCCCTCACTTGTCTGCACCTTCCAAAGGTCCAGAATCACTTGCCTCACATTCTCCCCCCCATTGCCTGCTCCTGTATTTCAGAAAAAAGTGTGACCAAAAGCCCAATCCTAGGCATGTCTACTCAGAAGTAAGTCCCATTATAGTCAATGGGGCTTAGTCCCAGGAAAGTGGGGCTAGGAGAGGAACTTGAGAGCCCAGCCCAGTTCAGGCATGGCTACTCAGAAGTAAGTCCCATTATTGTCAATGGGGCTTACTCCCAGAAAAGTGGGGCTAGGAGAGGCTCCTGAGAGCTCAGCCCAGGCATGTCTACTCAGAAGTAAGTCCCATTATAGTCAATAGGGCTTACTCCCAGGAAAGTGTGGATAGGATTGTGGCCTAGCACTCTTCCTCTGAAAGACAAAGGCAAGGCAGGGAGGGTCTGTTGGGGAGCTGCAGGCAACAGTGGCAAGGAGAAGGGACTTAGTGAACCCTCAGCCAGCCCATTCTTAGGCTGCTGGCCTCAGCAGACGCTCTGGCTTCATACCTGCTTGCCTGCCCCTGGCTCCCTGGTTCTCCCTCTCTCCGCCCAGACCTCCCCCAGGCTTCTCTCACCACCCAGTCAGCACACAGGGCAAACAATGGACTTGATACTCAATCCTAGGCTGGTCTACTCAGAAGTAAGCCCCATAATAGTCTACTGGGCTTACTCCCAGGTAAATGAGGATCAGGTTGCAGTCTTCCTCTTGCTCAGATGAGGCTGTTCCTTTTTCTGCCTGCTGTGTGAGGGTCAAAGCAGCTGCTGCCTCCCTCCTCTGGCCCCACGGCACACCTGAGGCTGCCTTGTGGCACACTAGTTGAAAAACGCTGCTCTAATGTTTAGAGGGAATATTGAACACTGAAAACATTTTTCAGTATCTGAGTATCTCTTTCCTTCTTTTAATGTTTCAAATTATCTAATTTTTTTTAAATAGAAAAAACAAAGAAATATTTTGAGAATTGGAATTCAGAGCCTTGGTTCAGTACTGTGGGGTGATGACATTTGTTCTACTGAAAATCCACAAAATATTTATAGCCTCACCAAATTTCTATATGGTCTACGTGGCCTTCTCCGAACATCATTGTCGTCCTGCATTATCACCATTCCAGCTCATCTTATTCAGGTAAGACTAGTTCAATAGCTTTTTCTCATAACTAAGGGCCTCATCCTGTCCAACTTTCCAGTGCTAATGCAGCCATGCCAGTGGGTTGGGTGCTTCATTCAGTGGTGTGAGGGGCAGGCATGGATGTCTACTCAAACTAAAGGAATGTTTGTTCCTTTACATTGCAGCTGTATGGGTGCTGGAAAGTTGGATAGAATTTGGCCCTAATTGTAGTTGAGTATATAAAGAAAAAACATATTGATGAATACTTAAAACAGAATATCCTGCGATTTTGAATGATTGAATCTCAGTTTCAAAATTCTACCTCAATGTAGCTGTATTTCTTAATTAGGAAATTTATTTCTAGATTTTTTTTTTTTGGTTTCATGTAAATACATCTGGCTATACATTGCTTCTTTATAAGCCTTCCAACAAGGTCTAAAACATTCCGTTTTGAGAAAGCCTTCTGATTTTAGCTTCACAGTCTGATGCTTGTGGGTTTTATTGGTGCTTTTATTGTGTTATTGATTATAGTATTTTATGTACTCTGTTTTTAATAGTTTATGTTTTAATATTTTTTTGTATTTTATAGTTTGATTTTTAGTTGTTTGTCTTTTCAGTATTTGTTGTAAGCCACTGTCATTTGTTGTAAGTCACTGTCATCAAGCGGGGCTTGACACTATGCAAAGCCTCCAGAGGTGAGGGGAAGTTTCTCTCCCCTCACCTCTGGAGGTTTTTCTGAGCCCCCCAGAGGCAGTGCGCTGCCTCTGCAAGTCTCAGAATGCCCGAATTGCACAAAAGATGCAACTTCCAGTATCCTCCAGGAAACCTGCCTCTGCAAGGCTCAGAGAAGCCTCCAGATGTGAGGGGAACAAACCTCCCCTGAGCTTCAGAGGCTTGGGGGATGCGACCTCCTGACCAGCAGCAGCCATCACATATGCGATCTGTTGCTGACTGGAAGTTTGTTAAGGAGTGCACACTTGCATAAGTTGATCTCGCAGATAAGTTGAGGGCAGGGTTTTGAGCCAGAAATCAAGGAATTTTCTATGACCCTTAGATAAACTTAGGGGGATGTCTGATTATAGTTTTGTCTAATTTTATCAGAGGCCAGATACTGAAAAATAACCTTTCAGTAATTGTTACCTAAGAACTGTATAGTCTCCATTAAAAAATAGTAAAAGATCATAAGATACATTTTTATTCATTAACTTTTTTAGTTCTGGTCTTTACAACCTTTTTGTAAAGACTATCAGATGGAATGTCCTCAATATATCTTTTTGTGTTGAGGCTAACAAAGCTACCTCTTTGGAAATGGTTATCAGTACAGTACCCTTTTTTCCACTGGCAAACTACCTTGACTTTCTATACATATATTCAATGGATCTTTCTGCCCCAAGCATGATTTTCTTGTCTTGCATGGTGAGCAAAATGGAGATATTTGGAGGTCTGCATGAACCCCCCACCCCTTGTCCCCTTATGCTGCTTGTATATATTCCTGTATTCTTCATTTCACAGGTGATGGGAACTTCAGGGCTGTACAAACTAGGCTACATTGGGCCCATAGTTTTCATTTGTAATTTTAATTTCAAATTTTGAATCTCAATATTGGTGAAAGCCAGTGCTTCCCAAAACTTGTAGCACCAGGACCCACTTTTTAAAAGCAGTAATGTACCACACACACAAACATCTAGAAAGAAACTATATTTTATTAATAAATTAATAGTTGGAGCCCTATGCCAAACCCTCCCTAGAAATGGAGTTCAAGGACTGTCCCCCGTCCCCCCCCAAACCTTTACACTCATTCCAGGGGTCTGCAGAAGGCTGAACTGGAGAGCAAGATGTGCAGTTAGTGGCTTCCAGGCCCTACGAAAGGCTGACACCAGATTCACACAATCTATGGCATGCCAATTACTAGAGAAAATTGGAAAAGTGTCATTTTAATTTGGGGGTATGAAGATTACCTCATGCCACAGGTTAATATTCCAGCTAATGATTTTCTTCTGCAAACCAGGCAAGAGTACTTGAAAAGTGTTTTGGTTTTTTATGTTTCAAAAACATTTAGTGACCCAGATTGGCTTGTGACTCACTGGTGGGTCCCAACCCACAGTTTGGGAAACACTGGTGTAGACATTCACTGGCATCCTTCAGTCTCGGAAGACTATGGTATGAATGGTGGTTCTGAATGATGGTTCTGGAACAGAGTGTCCTCTCCAGTGCGCAAAGCCTGGGTAAAGTAGATATGGAGGATAGACTGTTTCCCATGCAGCAAATCCCCCCTCTCCACATCGCTGAAATGGTCCAATGGAAAGGCAGAGGCCAATACGGTTGGTTCCAGCGGCATCGCAGGAGTTGCCAGAACGTGACTGTGTTCAGCCATGAACTGCCTCAGGGACTCCGACTCCGGATTTTGCCTCGAGGTTGACTCCTGAAGCCTTTTCCATAACTGGATGTAGCCACAAGGCAGTGGAGGTTTGGGATCAGAGTTTTCCTTCTCTCAGATGAGCTGCCTTCCCAGGCTAACGAGTCCCATCTACCCGGTGGCTGTTTAGTCGCCTCTTACGACAAGTACAGCCAAACTGATGGCCTATTCTTATCCCCAGCCCCCAGGGGAAGGTGTAGACATATTGAAGGTGGAAGCCCCCAGGGGAAGGTGTAGACATATTGAACAAATATTTTGGTAAATACTTCAGACATTCTTATAAATGATAGTGTTCAAAAACACTCAAAATATCCATTTTATTTTTTCTTGCTACCAGCTGGTTTATTTTACTAATTAGAATTATCGGAGACGCTGTTTTCCCAGAATCTCTCGTTATTGGCCTATAACTAGACTTGAAGGCATAAAATAGTCACTCTATTTTTTTGACATTCATGCTGATGATGAAAGTAGTAAGTAAATAGGTTCCCTGTCACAAAAGGGATCACAGTCTTAAAAAGATGCTGAGGAAAATACCAGCAAACAACCACAGGAAAGGATGCTCTTCTAGTAATGGCTAAACTTCAAGTATGCTCTCTCGGTTAAGCAATGACTTAACAGAGTGGTTAAACTGCAGAGCAAACTGTCATTAGGAGAAGCAAAGTGGCTGAGGTTTGTCTCTGTACCACATTACTCCGTTCCCAGAGTCCTGCTGTGTAGTTGTTTCAATCTCTAAGAAGCCTGTTAAAGAGTCCCCAAGAGCATGTGTCCAGCCCTCCATGTTAATAGTTAATTGGTGAGGAAAACAAGATGAGAGAGCAGCGGAACATGTGGTCTCTCAGTCTCAGCACTAGGCAGGCTTTTTCATTTTAATAACAGCAGCTGCTCACATTCTCACTACTCAGCTTCCCACAACTCTGTTGCCGGCTTTTGTTAGTAAGTTGAAAATGTGTCTTTTGGACAAAAATCTTTTTCCTCACAATTTCATTTTTTCCCACTCAAGTAAAAGATAGTCATGTACAGTTTTATATATCTATTTGTATCAGAATTACAGAATTGACTTCAGGCTGTGCTTTATTTTAAAAAAATGATATGTTGGAGTCAAAGCACTAAAGATATAGGTAATATATACAGGTTTTTTCAACACATGTAGTTCCATTTTCACCCATGCAATTTTTCTACTCTTCCAAGCTTTAGACTAAATCATCATTTTGGGTTTAAGTTATTAATGTTTTAAAAGGGGAATTTACATTTCATTAATTTACATCGAAAAAATAATTTGACTCAGAATGTTTCCTCTGTATATTCCTATTGGGGCAGGAGGAGTACTGAATTGTACCCAAAGGTGCTTTGCAGAAGCAGAAAAGTACTTCTACCAACATCTGCCCATTTGCAACCTACGTTCCCTTATTGTTGTAGCCCCCAGCTGTTCTGTGCTGTTCCAGGGAGAGAGGCTCCCCTGTTACCAAAAAGGGCTGTTATGTTTTAAAGGGGAATTATTATATTATGCTTTTGGAAACTTCAGGATCGCAGGCTAGATAACAAGACAGCGTAATGTAAAGAAATTCCTTTTTAGCTTGAAAAGACACTGAGAGAAAGACAATAATAATAATAATAATAATAATAGTACAGGTATTTATATACCGCCTTTCTAGGTCCTCAGATTTCTCCTCAGACTTTATTCAAGGCGGTTTACATAGGCAGGCTAATTTAAATCCCCGTAGGGATTTTTACAATTGAAAGAAGGCTCTATCTTTCAAGAGCTACAACAATTCAGATGTTTTGTTCTGCTCTGGCCTCCATCCTGGCCTCCATCCTCCCACGCTCAGAGCATATGGAATAACTCGGCTCAGCTTGTCAGCTGCTTCAAGGTCGCACGGTGCCGGTGGCCTCGAACTGGCGACCTTCGGATGTTATCTTCAGGCAAACGGAGGCTCAACCCTCTAGACCAGACCTCCTGCCCTGACAACTTTCAGTAAAAGATTATATTTTTATTACAAAGCACACAGGTAAACATAATGCACATGGAAAATTGATAAGTATATGTTTCTAGTACTTGTGTCTAGTATACCTAGCTTATGGTGGTTGCACGTGAGCAGTATTTGGTGCATCCGAGGAGATCAGGAAAAGGGAAATTTGTAGGGGAGGATTTTAGGGGTCCCTGGTCTGCATAACCCAGTTGCTGACTAAAGATAGGGAAAGAAGGGGAGAAAGAAGGGGGGGAACAGGGAAAAGGTTTCAGACGCAAGATATAGTTACCTGTCCTGAGGAGCAGATGGATGGGGGGATGGAGAGTCCTATGGAGGACCCTCACAACACAGATGTGTTGTGTCCTTGGGGGGGGGGGAGAGCCCAGAGAGAGAGCTAGCACATGGCAGCCTTCTCTTAAAAGGGTTTTTGCTGACCTGAATGACCCAGATGTGGCCTAGAGCTGTCCTGGATGCACGTGCTCACTACACACAGTGGGACAAGTGGAGCATGCAAGAAAAACAGGATGACCGGGTAGCAGCCATAACTGGCCTGATGGGGAGGGGGTAGCTTGCTTTCTGTCGCCCCTGCAGGGGAATTTGGAGACATGATGTCTATTATCAGCAGAATTCAATGGGTCTAATGGCTGGCTTCCCTGGCTAGGGATACTTACACAATACACATTGATTGATTTACAATAAGAAACACTTAAGCAGCGATTTACAGTGATTGAGACAACAATTTACTCTTTAGACATTGCTGCTAAAGTCTTTGCTGCTAAAGTCTTTGTTGCTGTGTGCATGGAAAGCTGGAGTTTGTGTAAACTTGTGATTTTTACCAGGGTTTTTGGAAATTGGGCTTGTTTGCTTGGCCTGTATGATATTTTAGTCCATAATAACATAACCAGATATAAAATCACAACTTAAAAGGAAACGGAATTTTCACGTAACACCCCTGAACCCTCAAAAGCAAAGTTTCAGGGGATGATGAAAAGAGGAAGGAGTAGGAGAGGGACAACAAAAATTTCCTGTTGCACAAGCAGAATTTTGCTCATGCTCGTTGGATATAACCTACAGCTTTATCTTTTGATGAACTGGAAAAACTACAAGTGCCATGCTGAATTGTACTAAATCATATTGTAAAAACAGATCAACAACATGTACTGCACAAAAAGGTTTAAAGAAATCTAAAATGAAGTATTTATTAGATAATCGTTTCAACAGGAAATTTTTTTCCCAATCTTAGTAGTTTGTCATTGCTTTATAACCCTAGATTCTTTATTCTGTAAAGTCTGTTACAAAATATGTTCAATCTTTCCCAGCATGGCTTCAGTATAGTTCTATCTGGTTAAAAAGTCTTCACTCTAAAGTTTATTGTTATTTTTAGAAATTCTTTGTTTACTTCTGAAGTTGCTAAGTAGCAGTACTTTGAAATAATTGGAAACTAATTAATGGAAGATTGCTTTTTCGAGATCTTTCCATTGCTTACAGAGTGTTGCTATGCCCTTTATATTATTTTTACTTTCCTGGCATAATGAAGCTCTAGAAAACGTATATTGTAATGAACTGAAAGTCATGTGAAAGAAGTGGTACTAATAGCAGTGAAGAGCTCTTAAAATGTTAGATTGCTAAATAACTGTGATGGCAAG
Organism: Tiliqua scincoides; assembly: GCF_035046505.1. Lineage (NCBI taxonomy): Eukaryota > Metazoa > Chordata > Lepidosauria > Squamata > Scincidae > Tiliqua > Tiliqua scincoides. The sequence goes on from NC_089821.1 coordinate 42,306,693, forward strand.
GATTAGCAAAAAATGTACTTTGGCCTAGAGAGCTAGTTCAGCTTATCCTCTTAGAAGTTAAGGTTAGGAACCAGAAAACTTGGACTTACAGCAAAATGTCTTATAAAGGGGAATTTAAGAAGGAATGTAAATAGGGCTTAATGGGGACTGTACAGTACATACATCCATCCCCTTCATTGGACTTCAAGGAGGGAATTTTATCCCATAAGAAACAATGAAATAATGCAGGCATAGGAATTTGTTTATTTAGATAATTTATACCCTACTTTTCTTGACCCTGCTGGTTAATTCAAAGCACCATACAAAAAGTAAAAAAAAAAAAAATTACAAGGCATATAAAAATACATTGTTGGTATAATTTTTTAAAAATAGCAAGAAAATACAAATTGTACATAATAAAATAGCTCATTAAAATGACTAATCTAAAAGCAATGATAAAACCAATAATCAATAGTCAACAGATAAATGGCCACCAATCATAGGAGAGGTCAAAGCTGTGTCTAAGTGTATCCTCAAACTGCAATCATTGTCCTTCAAAAAAAGTGCCATCTATGACAGCTTATCTTGAATGAGGGAGTAAAAATAAGTGTGTGATCATAAAGGTGTGTGTTGGCATAGCATGGTTTACATTGAACAGGCTTCAGTGTTCTAATCTATGAGTTCTCAGGACAGTGAGGTACAAAGACCTAGGCACTGAGTTTCAGAACTCGACATATCCCTTAAAAGTACTCAGAAAGTCAACTTTAGAAAAAATAAGAATGCAGAGTTTGTCTCCTTTAAAAATAGATATATGACTTGTTTGATTAATGTTATTTGAACTTACTGCTAGTATTTAGTATCACAGTTTCTCACTGAGCACAAAGAGCTTTTGCTCAAGTAGTTACAATATAACTGTTGAAGTGAGTTAGAGAGTTATTGATCCAAAGAGTCTATTTAGGAGTTTTTATACTCGTTTCAGTGGACTTTCTGTTTTCTGAAACTTTTTGTAAAGTGCTATAACTACTCTGGGAGCACAGATCTGGCAAGACTTCAGCATGCACCTCACAGTACTACCATCCATATAGACTACAGGTGGGGCCTCCTTATCTGTGAATCTGGCATCCGTGGATTTGCTTTACCGTGAATGCTGGACCCATGGGTGTCCCCCCTGCAGATCTCGCAGACATGACCAGAACCTCTTTCCAGCCACGTCTGGGAGTTCTTCTGGTGTGCTCTGAGGCTCAGAATTCCACCATTTTATTCCAGAATTCCAGAAAGCCATTTTACCATGACTTCTGGTTTTTGTAGGGTGGCAGCAATCCATGGGTCCAGCATCTGCGGTTAGGGTAGGAAGGCTCTGGTCACGTTTGGAGCCCAGATAGGAAGAAAATCGTGAATTTGATTATCCATGATTTTTTGTATCTGTGGGGGGAATGGAACCCTCATGGATAGATAGAAACCTTTATTGGCATATAAACCCCCATGGATTCGAAAGCCCCACTTGCATTTACTGGGATTTTATTTTCATCTCCTGCAACACCCTTACAATGGACTCCACACGCATACAAAGGACTGCACATACACAGTGATGGACCAGACCAAGACAAGGTCTCTGACTATGGTGAGTTTGAATGATTCCATTTTCCACAGAGCCTCAAAACTCTCTCACTGCAACTAAATTCCAATGGTCTTAAAATTTTACTTTTCCCCCTTTTTCTTCTGTTCTCCCCCCCCCCCGCCGGTCATCTGAGAACTTCAAATGCTGTTATCTGGCCGCTTTCAAGCCCTGTACATTTCATCCCTGAATGGAAGGTGATTGGTTTGAACATTCCAGAGAGGCAGAACATTGCCTTTTCTAGTACACCAATCAATTTGGAAGAGGTGGTCACCTTCCTGGTTTGCTAATCTTCTGGCAAATAGCTCCTCTGTCTTGCCTGGATTTAATTTTAACTTGGTAACCCTCATCTAGTCAGTAACTAATTCAAGGCACCAATTCAGAACTTCCACATTTCTTGGGCAGGAGATGGATTGTTGAGTATCATCTGCATACTGGTGATATTCAACCCCAGGTGACCTCCATCAGTGATTTCATGCTAATCTTCAAAAGCATGGGAAATGAAATAGAGCCCTGAGGGACCATAGAGACCAAAGCACCAAACATGTCCACCACCATCTGCCTTCCAGGAAGAACCTGAAACACCATAAAATCTCTAAGACCCAAGCCAGCTAGGTGATCCAGAAGGATACCATGGTTGATTAGAATTGAAAGTCTCAGAGAGGTCAAGCAGAACCAACAAGGACATACTCTCCATATCCAGCATCCGGTGTAGGTCATCCATCACTGTGGCTAAGGCTATGTCAGTTCCAAAACCCTACATGCAGCCATATTGAAAAGAACCTAGATAATTAGTTTAAAAATAAAAATAATTCTAGAGGTGAGTTGCCACTGCATGTTCAATCATCTTGCTGAAGAATGATGGATTAGAGCAGTGGTTCTCACACATTTAGCACTGGGACCCACTTTTTAGAATAAGAATCTGTCAGGACCCACCAGAAGTGATGTCATGACCAGTAGTGACATCATCAAGCAAGAAATTTTTTAAGAATCCTAGGCTGCAATCCTACCCACACTTACCCAGGAGTAAGTCCCATTGATTATCATTGTTAAAAGCATATACAGAGTAACCTGTTAAAAGTACAGGTCTGTAACATTTCCCCAAATGCAGTTACATGCCATGGTAGCATCAAGTTTAAGATATTAAAAATAAAATATTGAAATGAACGGGAACCCACCTGAAATTGGCTTGCGACCCACTTAGTTGGTCCCAACCCACAGTTTGAGAAATACTGGATTAGAGGTTAAGTGATCGTTTTTAAGATCTTTAAGGCTGGGCTTTTGCTGTCTCAAGAGAGGTTGGTAAGGCCCTTCACTCAATGTTGCATTGATTACCCTCCCTGCCCATTGGCCAGTTCCCCACACCTGCTTTTATAAACCAAGATGTACAAAGGGTACTCATGGACAAAGACACACTCCATCAGCCATGTCCTCAAGCTGAACAAACTGAAAAGAATCCTAAACAGGACAAGCAGTTGTAGTAATGACATCATTTCAACTTATCAATGTACAAGTGATGTGCAGTATTGTAATAGAAAAAAATATACAGGTCCAGACTGATTATGGATTTGGGACCTGTGGTTTTATCTAACTGTGGGATCCAAACCCATGGGTTCAACTGGATCTAACTGTGGGATCCAAACTGATTGATGAAAAGTTAGCATTAATACGCCTAGTTCTGGTGTCCCTCTTGAGAATCTACTAAGGTACTGTATGGTGTGTTTGTTATTTCTTATGATGTGTTTAAAAATGTAGAGGGTGAATTATTAATGTATTGCTTCTTTGAATTCACTGAAGTGAGTACATGTAACATTATGTTTCATGATGGAAAAAAAATCAGAAACAAACCTGTTCACGTCTATAGACTTTTGTGTTCATGCTAAGTATTATTGTGTCTAAAGGCTATCTCAAACCAATTAGAGTACTTTAGAACCTACCTTTGATATGTGGTTATCAGATGGCGTGAGTTACATGCTTGTAAATTTCTCTGTGTGAGCTTTTTGTGCTTAAGCATCTTTATTGTTGAATTTGAAGGTAAAATTAGCCCATAGAACTAATACTTTCATAACAATAACTATTAGGTAAAGTAACCTGTAGCAAGAATATTCATCATGCTGTTGCCATGCTACAACAGAAAAAAACTTTTTAGTGCTCTTCCAAAGGAAAAATATGGAGTTGTGGTTGAGCTGTGACTAGATTTAGTCTTCTTTATTTTTTGTGCTTAGTAAATAAAATAAAAAGAGCATATTAAGTTAAACATCTGATTATGAAATTTTAATATAGAATTATAATGGTGAGATTTCTAGGTTTATGGTCATTTTTTCTACCAAAAAAAATTTTCATTTTCTTTTTTCAATATAAAGTTTTTAAAAATTATTAAATGTTTACCAAGTCAGTCAAAGTATAAAATATTGAAGAATTCTTCAATTACATCATTCTGTATAGCTGAGAATAATACATTCGACTAAAGGTTGTCATTAAACTATTCCAGAATAATGTGAACATAGCCCATTTTCAAATAAGATTATTCTGTTTCCTTTATTTTCATGTGTTATTCCATAATGAGTTATTCCCACTAAAAAACTGTAATGTCATGCTTTTAATACCAAGCTTAAACTTTCTCTCATCTTTTGTATCTTTTTCCTCAACTTCTAGTTATCAATCTCTAATTTATAAATTGCTTTAAAAAAATAGTTCCTGTCCCAATGGACTTTCAGTCTAGACATTGACACAAGGGAGACAACAGAGGGAAGGATGGAGGTGGAATAAACAGGGGAAGCATATGTGATCCTTTCAGTTTCGCCTTGTTAAGCCTCTGCTGGGCTAAGGATGACTTGTGTTCCACAGAAAGGGTTTAGGAGGGAGGAATGGTGCCACTACTGGTAAGGTGATGGGCCAGGAAGGATATGGTAGTAGCCATTCCAAAGGAAGGAGAGTTATTCACATATGAACAAACTCCCCTCCTGGCTTTTCTTCCATGCTACATGCCATTGGTGGTCAAGACAGTGACTCATGCAAACTGAAGGAGCTGCTGTTAAATGCCAAGTCAATGAAAAATAAGACCACCCTGATCCAAAGTTTAGTCCTGGATGAAGGTGCTGATCTGGCTAGCATCATGGATACCTGACTGGATGAGGCAGAAGGCCTTGGCCTCTCCCAGCCAGGGTGGTCTCAGATATGGCCTTGGAGGGCTTCTGGGTATTGGTTTTGGAGGACCTCAGTGTTTATACAAGGACCATAGAGTGGGGTTGGTTATGGCCACCATGATAACCATGGGTCCATCTCACACACATTGGATCCACTGGTTACTGCTGGTCAAGTGGATGGTAATCTAGATGTGGAGGATATTAAGATTGTTCCTTTGTCATGGACAGATCGCTTTGTGGTGGGGTTTAGGCTTATTGTGGCCCCTTTCTTTCACCAGCTGCAGCCATATTTGAGTCACTTGGACCTAATGTTCCATGCCTTGGTGACTCAAGACTTCTCTATTGTAACAAACTTTACATGTGGCTGCCCCCAACATCTGAAACTCCAGATGGTGCAGAACTCCACAGGCCTGTGTGATTATCAGGAACTGGTGGTTTGACTCTGTTGTACTGCTTGCTCTGGCTGCCTGCTGGTTTCTAGGCACATCTGAAAGTGTTGGTTTTGATCTTTAAAACCCTGTATTTTGGGGGGAACCAAGATACCTAAAGGACCACCTTCTTCTGTCTTAACTAGCTTATCTTTTATAAGAGAGGGGGAGTCTGCTGCATGTGCTGCCCTTGGCTGAGGCTACCTTGACAGCCACAATGGGTAGGATAGTCTCTTTAGTGTTGCCTCAGATTTGGACATCCCCCCACGCATTTTGAGTTAAAATCAGCATCACTTCTGGTGGGGGCTAAAGGTGTTCCTCTTCCACTTGGCATTCCCCCTTCCTTCAATCCTTTCTGGTGTTCTTAATTTTTATTTATATGCTGTTAGTTGGTGCCAATTGTGTAATCATTTGCTGCTTTTTAAATTACTTGTTTATTTTTATTTAGTTAGTTAGTTACTTTACTGTGTTTATCTTTTAATGTTTTAATATTAATTTGCTGATTTTATTATTTACTGCTTTCCTCAGAAAAGTCACACTCCTTCAGTCATAATCTCTGTCAGTAGATGTAACAATCAGAATCTTTTAAACTTGATTAATGGCCCAATCATAACTAACAACCTGTGTGGCAGTGCAGTGATAGCAATGTTGTATCTCTGTTGTATCCCCTGGAGCAGGGGTGTCCAAAGTTTTTGGCAGGAGGGCCACATCATCTCTCTGACATTGTGTCGGGGGCCGGGGGAAAAAATAATTAATTTACATTTAAAATTTGAATAAATTTACATAAGTTTACATAAATGAATATATTAAAGATGAACTTATATGAAAGAATGAAGGTCTTGCAATAGCTCAAGGCCTGTAAAAGTCCTTGCACAAAGCAAGACCAGCCATTGCTGCTGGTACTGCATCACAGACATGAAACAGCAAGCAGAGGGAGCCCTCATCCCACACAGCTCACGTGAGAGGCCAAACAGTCAACCTCATGCTGAGAGCAGTTGCGTCAGGCCAGTGTGGGCTCCAACAAATCTCCGGAGGGCCAGAGGCTCATTGGAGACTGGGGGCTCCCTGAGGGCCGCATTGAGAGGCCTTGAGGGCCGCAAGTGGCCCCAGGGCCGGGGTTTGGGCACCCCTGCCCTGGAGAGCAGTTGGCTACTGGAGACATCATCTACTGGAGGTCACATTTGTCCCCTTGCCTCAGAGTAAGCCCCGGCAGCCACTGTGGGTCAACTCAGACCTGCTTCAGTCATGTTGCTGGTGCAAGTTCTCATAGATCCATGAAGACGAATCAGGCCTAGGAAGCGGGGGGGGGATTCTACAGGATCCAGCAGATAGCCCTATTGGAGAGTGCTTTACTGCTGCTTTGCAACAGCCAGTCCCAACAGAACGCAAATTCCGCTGTGTGGAGCAACCAAATAGGATTCTGTTGCCCAAGATTGGGAGTGGGTTACAGGAACTTGCATTCCTTTTCTAAGCCCTTCAAGAGCAAACTCCTGCTGTTTTTGTACCACCATTAAACACGGTTAGTTATTTCATTGGTGCTAATATTAAATATGGTTAGGTTGAAAAAGTTTTAAGAAGTATTTAAAACCATGCTTTTAGATTCATTTCTAATCCTCGTTAAAGGGAACCCTGGTTGACCTTAATGGCAATTAACATTCATGCTCGTATAATGCTTAATAATGAAATCAAGTAGGATTTAATTTAGTAGAGAAATGGGGAGGGGGCTATGGAGAGAAAGCAAGAAGTCTTGTGGCCTTCTGTTAGGCCTTTACTATTGGTTGTTGAATGCTGAGAGAAGGACAATCCAAACAGGCATTGCTGATAACAGACGAGGCATGTTCTGAATATTTTGACAGTTTTCAAAAATTAAAAGGTGTTCAGAAAGACAAGGGGGATTGTTCCTCACTCTATTTACTGAGGACAGAACAAGGAAAAATTTATGTTACAAATATAGGATTAGTTTAGACTAAATATTCAGGAAACTTCTAAATTATAGAAGCCTCCACAAACAGAAAAACCCTGCAAACAGGCCTATTCAGAAATAAGTCTCATTGTGTACAATGGAGCTCACTCCCACATAAGGGCCCAATCCTATCCAATTTTCCAGTGCTAGTGCAGCTGTGCCAATTGGGCACTCACTGCTTCCTGTGGTGGGGAGGCAGTTATGGAGGCCTCCTCAAGGTAAAGGAATGTTTGTTCCATTATCTTGGGGCTGCATTGCTGCTTGAGGTTGCACGGATGCTGGAAAGTTGGATAGGATTGGGCCTTAAGTCTGCATAGGATTATGCTGTAAATTGATTTCATTTTGTTTATGTATTTCTATCTCATCTTTTGGCCCCAAAAGGCTGAATTTTTAAATTAATACTAGCAGTCAAACAAAATGAAATATGAAAACAATCAACCAAGATTCCAAGCAATTGAAATAGCTAGAGCATAAAATGCTAAAACCAAGCAGCAGCACAGGGGAAGATAATGAAAGGGAGAGAAAAGCAATGAATTCAACCCAAATGCATGATGAAATAAGAATGATCTAACTAAACTTTGAAATATAGCTAGGGAAGGGGCTAGGTGGGTTTCATGGGGTAGGCGATTTTACAGCCTGATCACTGCAGCTGAATAGGCTGCTTCAAGAAGATGTAAAGTCTTTTCCTTGAAAATCTCCAAGGAAAAGTTGTCTTTTGATCTGCTTTAGATCAGCAACATCCATCTTAGAGCAAGTGATAGGAATGGGTGACTTATTGGGAACCTTCCAACTCTATGGTTCTGTGATTTAATGACTAATAAACAGTAAGAAAGCTACAAAACATAGTCTTTAGTCTGCAAAGAAATATAAAGGAATTATAAAAACTTAAGTGTGAGACGAGATTTAGACATGAAAATTAAAACATTAATTTCACTTGTTAGATTGAATACACCTCACAGTTTGGCAAGTCCTCATCTGTTTGGGCATATGGGATATTTTGGCTGCTGAGCAAGGTAGTTAATGTAGTGCCCAGTGTCCAGGCATGGACGTGGTTATTATCAAGGCAGAAGGCAAGGAGCTTGTGTATTCAACCCATTTGAACTTTGATGGAGAATGAAAATCATTGTTGACAATAGTTAGAATTTTATTATCCATCCTTATAAAACATAATTTTTCTATATTTCAAGGATGTCACTTTTTAGTGTTTAGTCTATAAATAAACTTTAATATTTGAGAACTACTGAATAATGCTGCTCAAATACAGTTTCTTTTCATACAGAACAAATAAAAATGCTCTTAAATACATTTACTATATAATTCCTGATTTTCACATTTTATTTGATGTAGTTCCTTTTACAAACTTTACAGAGCATTGTCTTTGCTTATTTTCTTAAAACCTAACTGCTGATCTCTGTATTTTAGGTCTGTTCTATTAATTACATGATAATTGCAATATAAAGGAATACTGCATCTTTAATGATGTTTTTGTGCCCTGTGTAGTTAAGCTTTAATGCTGAAGGAAAAAAAAAAAAAAGATTAAATTAGCCTTGTAACCTCTTTCTGTTCCAGACTGATGATGGAAAATAAAAGCTCTTAGCCACAAAATGTAACACTTAGAATTAATATTTAATTAGACCAGCAAATTGTACACTGTGGCTGAAAGCTTCCAAAGAGTTGTTAGTGCCACAATTGACCTACAAGTTTAATAATAACTCACTTCTTGAAGCAAGTGCCAGTTCAGCATAGTGGAGCCACTGTAAGGAAGTCCTGTGAGATTAAAATCAGCAAACCAAATGGCAGGCGAGGATTCCTGGGATGGAGCCTTCTGGAAGTCTGGGAGCTGGAGTAGCTCTTTAGCCAGGAGTCAGATGAGAACAGTGGGTGAAAAACCTGATCCCTCCTGTTCTGGGAGCTTCTGTTTAGAGTCCAAAATTCTACAATTGTTGTTTATTAAGTAATCTTACCTGAACGTGTTTGTTGTGATTCAAACAAGAAATCTTTTTGAAAGGGTTTTTCTATTCACTTCTTTTCAAAATCAGCTCCACTGTGGTAGTAGAAAAAGCATACTGTGTTGGCAAGGTGTTCTGATTCAGATATGTTTATATGTCATATCATTTACAATATATTTTATGTGTAACACATTGCTATACATATAAGTAATTTTTAAAAAGTTTTTGTTTTTGAAAATAAAACCATTTGTTTATAGCACCTTTTGTGCAATAAAAACATATCAATCTCATAAACACTTTTCCTTTTAAAAAATTATTCTAGTTAAATAGGGCATCATGAGTTCAGAAATGTGAAAACACACAGGAGCAGACCAAAGAAGGAACACTTTGCATTATTTATTGGCTGCATCGTAAATAATTAAAAGAAAACTAGTCATTAGTTAAAAATTAAAGCAGAGGAAGGCCTTGCCAGCAGAGGGAGCAGTCATGTCTTCTGTCAGATTTCCATCATTTTCCCACCTACTGCATCTTTTTTCCCAGCCAGTCCCCCATCTGGTCCTAGCTTTGCCAGCCTGTTCCTGATGACAGGCTATAATTTTATACTCAATAAGGGATTAGTGTAAACTGATTGTAAAATTCAGTACCCTTAACCTACTACTTGATTGCAAACATCAGATGGATGCTCTGTTTGATATTTGCTTTTTGGTGATTGCTTATGGATGCAAGTACATGTTTGGTCCTTTATGAATTAATTAATTCTGTCTTAAAGAAGCAACAGGGAAACATAGCCCCTTTAAAATGTGGTGCATTTCTTATACTTTAATTGAATCAGAAAGGTGTTGCTCTTGGTTTTTAACAAAATTTCAGGTATTACTTGAAGTCTGACATCTGCTTGTGGCATGATGTGTGCCAGTGAAATATATAAAATTTGAAAATATAATTGGTTAAACATTCTTTTTCTCATCACCTAAGATTTGTTCAAAGTGAACTATATTTTTCAGACAATTTACAAAGTGCGAATCATTCTCTTACCTGTTGTCTCAAGGTACATTTTAAGTCAGTGATTCTTATTTGGAAGAAAGTTCATTTGAAACCAATAATACTTACTTGTCAATTTTTTGTTTTGTGGTAGACAAAACATTTAGTTGACAGCAATAACATTTATTGGATCAATTTCTGTGCATGTTGGTATTCAGACCTGCACACTTGGCAGAGCTGCTCTTTCAGCTAAAATGCATTCATCCAATGGGATAATGTTACCACCCTTAGTTCTAGTACTTGACAAGTGATCCAAGGCTGCCCCAGCCAGAGCTTCTGAGAGGAGTTTTATCAGGGGATACAAAGTTTCTTTTGGGCAAAACTTTCTTTTGCAAAGGGGGAGGGGTGAAACAGAGTAGGGGAGGGTGGTGACGGGCAAGCAGAATAGGAGCGGGGAGGGACGAAGCAGGGTGTGGGGAAGGTAGAGATAGCTGGAAAAGTCTTAGGAGCCCAGGTCTACCCACCCATGTGGCATCAGTAGTGTCCATATGGGCAACAAGTCTGAGTAGATAGGAAAGTGTCAGATCCCAGGAAATTTAGACCCTGGGCCCGGGTACAAATTACCCCCTTTACCCCCCTCTCCTAGGGCCTGGCACCAGCACCAGTGCTGTGCCTGCAGCGCCAGTGCTGGGTATTGCAAAAGTGCCATAAGGCAAATTTGCGCCATCCAGGGCATAGCCAGCAAAGAGGTTTGTGCTGCCTCTTTGATGCCGCAGTAGGAGCCCAGGCTGCTGGCGGAAACCAGGTAATTGCCAAGTAGTACAGGGGTATGGGGAGAGTGGTGGGAGGATGTGGGGGAAGTCTTTCTGTGTGGGGAGGATGGGAGAGGACAGAATGGGGGTAGGACAGGCCTGGGAGGGGGTGGCCTCATCCGCCAAATCCTATCCCCCAAGCCGGATTTGAAAGCCCAACATGGGGCTTATTGAGTCTGTGCTAGCTAAATATATGGCACAGCTGTAAGAAACCCCATTGAGCCAGCTAGGGTTTTACTCGGGGTATGGAGATGAATGTCCCCTTACTCTGCCTGCTCAAATCTACCACAGGATACAGCGGGAGCCTTTGGCATCGCTATTCCTGTGCTGGATAGGATTGGGCTCTTAAGCCATTTCTGCCTAATGTTGCATATACGCAACAGGGACCAAATGTGTACACCTGTGGACTGGGCAGAAATGGGTAATTTGTGTATCAAGCACTGTAGTCTTGTGCAAATTTATTCAGAAGTAAGTCCCTCTGTGTTCAGTGTGATTACTGCCAGGTAAATGTGCATAGGATTGCAGTCTCTTGAAACACTGGCACACAGAGCTGTACTATATATGAAAGAATGGTGCTGTTATGGTTAACACATAGTATTTTAAGTGGGGGTTACTGCTAACTAAATATAAACGTTAGTGCATAAGCTGGTGCAAATAAGATGTAGTAGTTGGAGAGGCATCTATCTTGTCACAGAGTTCATGAAGTTAGAACTCTTAGTCCTCATTGAGATGTACCTTATATTTGCCTGCCTAGACCTCATCCTGACATATGTTTGTTTGGTGCCTTGTAGAAAATGTGCCTGGTCAGTTACAGAGTTTCCTGCGCAATACTTGAGTCATATGACATAAAGATAATTTAAGAAGACAGCACACATGGAAACAGGAAATCAAAGTTTTATTCCAAATATTTTACTGCCTATACGACCTCAGGCAAATGAATTGAACGTTGTGCACATTTTTAATCTCTAAAATGACAAAAAGGATTACTTGTATCTGAATAAATAGTATATTGCATTGGGTGTCTTACAAATCTAAATCAATGTGATTGCAACTATTCCCAGCTATTATTGGAAAATTCTAGCAGTTCATTCATTAACTGTCTTACTATTATAGGACAACTTCTCTAGAGCTTGAGTACCCATTTCTCAAATACCCAAAATTTCTTCTACAGGACTGCAGAATCTCTGGAAACTGCAATTCACTTTAAGCAATTTGTTTAAAAATTATACAAACCAGATTTCATATATTTTATTTTTATATAGTATGTTTATAGCTTGTGCTTCCTCCAGAAAGCGCAAGACAGCATACACAATTTGTTCCCCTTTTATTCTCTCAACAACCTTGTGAGGTTGGTTAGGCTGAGAAAGAATAATTGACCAAAAGTCACTCACTGATCTTCAAACTTCATCAGGGAATTGAACCCAGTTCCCCCTTGTTCAGGTTTGATATTCTAGTCACTAAACCAGTTTTGTTCTCACAGTGGTTTATACTTTTGGAATTGTATTGGCAACCTTCAGTCTCGAAAGACTACGGTATCGCGCTCTGAAAGGTGGTTCTGGCACAGTGTCTAGTGTGGCTGAAAAGGCCAATCCGGGAGTGACAATCCCTTCCACACCGGGAGCAAGTGCAGTCTGTCCCTGGTCTGTCTCCCTGGCTATGGGCCTTCCTTCTTTGCCTCTTAGCCTCAGACTGTTGGCAAAGTGTCTCTTCAAACTGGGAAAGGCCATGCTGCACAGCCTGCCTCCAAGCGGGCCGCTCAGAGGCCAGGGTTTCCCACTTGTTGAGGTCCATTCCTAAGGCCTTCAGATCCCTCTTGCAGATGTCCTTGTATCGCAGCTGTGGTCTACCTGTAGGGCGCTTTCCTTGCACGAGTTCTCCATAGAGGAGATCCTTTGGGATCCGGCCATCATCCATTCTCACGACATGACCAAGCCAACGCAGGCGTCTCTGTTTCAGCAGTGAATACACGCTAGGGATTCCAGCACGTTCCAGGACTGTGTTGTTTGGAACTTTGTCCTGCCAGGTGATGCCGAGGATGCGTCGGAGGCAGCGCATGTGGAAAGCGCTCAGTTTCCTCTCCTGTTGTGAGCGAAGAGTCCATGACTCGCTGCAGTACAGAAGTGTACTCAGGACGAAAGCTCTGTAGACCTGGATCTTGGTATGTTCCGTCAGCTTCTTGTTGGACCAGACTCTCTTTGTGAGTCTGGAAAACGTGGTAGCTGCTTTACCGATGCGCTTGTTTAGCTCGGTATCGAGAGAATATTAAAATTAAATTAAAAGTATCTTGGAGACAATAGTTTTCCTTCATACATCTCTAACTGTGCCACTGAGACGATGAGGTAAGATTCAGGTTTGTGAGTGTCTCTTCTCCCCCCCCCCTTCCTTCCTCAGCTTTATTCTTTTATGACCCTGACTGTGAACAATTTGGGATGAACGCATTCTAGATCAGGAAAGTCCAACTTTCAACAACTGGGGACGCCACATGACCCTTGCGCGACCCCCAGCTGTGCCAACCTGGAAGTAGGAGTGGTGACATCACATCACCGTCAATTACTTCTGCATTCTGAGCCTGCTGGACATTTGCCAGGCTCATTTCACAAGCAGAGGAAGTGGAGATGGGTGCGGCAAGGCTTTTTGATCTCCCTGCTGCACCTTTCTGGCTTCTCCAAAGGAGAAGTTGGAACAGCACGACAGGGAGAATGAAAAGTATCTGAAGCTGGAGGAAGCAGGGTGCTGTGGCCAGGCTTTGGGGGGGCCGCCAAAAAGGGCTTCGCAGGCCACTTGTGGACCGCGGGCCTCAAGTTGGACCACCATGTTCTAGATCGGGGGTCTCCAAACCCCGGCCCGGGGGCCAGATGCGGCCTCTGGCCTGCAGCCAGCCTCTTGTCTCCCAAAAGCCTTTGGCCCACTTGGCCGAACATGACTGGAGCTGTGCTCTGCTTGCTTCTGGAGGGTGTTCTAAGGGCCAGAGAGGTTGAATGAATGAGCCCAGTCATTCATTTATTCACTCATCTAAGTTTCATCTCTAATTTATTTATATAAATTATATTTAAATTTTTTCTCCAGCCCTCAACACCACGTCATATATTTGATGCGGCCCTCTGGCCAAAAGGTTTGGAGACCCCTGTTCTAGATCAAGGATTTCCAAACTTTTCAGTAGGAGGGTTGCACTGTATATTTTGCACATTTTTTCAGGCCAAAAAAATAACATTTTAATATAGGGTGGAGGTGAGCAACACATGTATTTTAAGATGCTCTGGTCCCCTCGCCTCCAAAGGGGCTTTTGAATTCAGCAAGCAAAAAATGCAACTTCTAGTTTCACTGAGAAACCGGAAGTGATGTTTTTAATGCCTAATAAGGCCTTGGGAGACCCAGGGAAGCCCTGGAGGGCATTAAAAATATTGCTTCAAGTTTCTCCATGAAACTAGAAGTTGCAAATTTTTGCTGCTGAGCTCAGTCCCGGCAGCAAAAAAAAATCACTTTAAAATGTCACTTCTGGTTTCTCTGTGAAACTGGAAGTTGCATTTTTTTGCTGCCAATCTCATTCTGAGCTTGACAAAGACTGGGGATGAATGGTCCTGGCCTCTACTGAGCTAAGAAGCCCCTTCGGAGATGAGGGGAGCAGAGCTCCTCTTGCCTCTGGAGGAAGGGTGGCCCCTTAGGATTGTGGGGACAGGTGTTCATCCATATCCAGTTTCAGCTGTCCACGCCTATACTGTAGACTAGTTTCCATTGCATCAATTGCCACTAACAAACTTCAGTATTTTAACTGATGTGATGGGGCAGGGAGTGCATTTTTCAATCTCTGTTTTTCCCTCTTCATGATGGTTAGCTTTTGCTGCACATTCCCTGGTGCTCCACTAACTATTTTTCTTAGCTGTCTTCTAGTCCTCTCTTTGTCAGATTTGAACACAGTGACTGATACTGTATATATAAAGCTGCTGCAACTTCTTGTCTCCTTTTCCTCATGGACAGGAGAAATGTATAGAGCATCTCCTACTCCCTGTTAGCCTGCTTCTGCTGCTTTCTTCAGTGCCAGTAATTTGAAGAGGCTTTCTTTATTTTGTGAATTGGATTGCCAGGGGAAAAGATGGAGGTAGCCAGGAGTCTGAAGAGGAAGAATCTGGGCTCAGCCCTGCTACTAAGATTGGATTCCTGTGCAGAGCTTGTGCCCATAGGTGTCCTGCTCTGTAATTCTAAGTGATAAAGAGGCTCACATTGTTCAGTGGTGGGAAAAGACATTCTCTGCACAATTGGTGGCAGTGTTCTTCAGGTATTTCAGAATGTGGGGCTGGTATTTCAAGAGAGATTCCTGGGTTGAGCTGTAATGAAGTCTGGGACAAATTAGGAGGGGAAGACAGGTTGGAAAGTGTTTTTATGCCCAGAAAAGTGGGAGGAGGGAAGAATTACTTGGAAGGGAAGTTGAGGGGAATGGAGGATCAAAGCCGACATTATGTTAAACATGTGATTGAAACTAGTAGGCTTGTTCTTTGGAAAAGCAAGGACATAAGCTCAAATACCAAATTCAGATTAGTCTGAACTATTGTGTTCACCATTGTCACCTATGGCTGTGAAAGTTGGATAATGAATAAATCAGATAGAAGGAAAATTAACTCATTCAAGCTATGGTGCTGGAGAAGAGTCTTGCGTATTCCATGGACAGCGAAGGTCACTAACAAGCAGTTATGAGAGCAAATTGAACAGTACGTGTCATTGGAAGGAAGAATTGCCAAACAACGGCTCACCTACTTTGGCCATGTCATGCGATCAAATTCAATAGAAAAAGCGATTATGCTTGGAGTGGTTGGCGGAAAAAGAAAGCCATGTCATCAAAGGACAAGATGGCTGGACACCATCAAGGCTGACATTATTCAGAACATAGCACAACTCAAAAAAATGGTTCAAGACCAAAAACTTTGGCTCCACTTAGTCCATAGTATCACCAAAAGTCAGACCTGTCTGAATAAGGCTGGAAGAAGAAGAAGATGCTTGTTCTTAATTCACTAAATAAAAATCAGTTAGTGAGGACTTCCTGTAAGTTGAGACCACAGCAGAGTGAGTGTTAACCCTGTGTGCCCAACATAGTTCAAATCTAGATTGGTGCTTCTATTTGTTATTTGCACTGGGAGGAAAAGTTTGCTCCAGTGACAGCGGAAACCTTTTTTTTTACACAGGGAAAATAGTTGCACGGCTTCCCCAAATTCAACTTGGCACTATGATCAGGGCAGGGAGTTAAACACCCTCTCCTCTGTCATGGTTTCAATCCAACTGTTACTTAATTAAAATACAAGCATTCTAGTTCCAATCACATGCTTAAAAGTAATCTCTTATTTGATCCAAAGATGGAGTTTTAAGCGGATTCGAACAGAATATATGTTGTCAAGGTGATGAGACTGTTCTTAATTTCTAAAAGGAAAAGTACAGAAGCTTATTTCTGTGAAAGATATACAGTCATTTTTTAAATATTGCTCCTTAACTTTAAATGAGGGTGGGAAGGCATGCTCACTTTCTGCAATAATGTAGTGCAAAAAAGCATTTTTCACCTCATATCTGTGGGACTGCAAATTGCTTTCTGAATTGACCCTGAAAACTTGTCATACAGGCTAAAGTAGCCCAGGAAAATATGTATGTAGTGAGGTACATATGACGCAGAGTCCATATGGGAATATTAGAATCAGCAATATTGTGTGCTGCCCAGGTATAAAGTCTTGGGCCAAACTTAGCATGATATGGGAGTTCCATGACTTTTTCTTTCACATAAACCAGCTATTGGGGGTAGGAACAGTTTGGATCAGGACTGCAGGAGTTGGACATTTAACTTTTCACTTGCAAATCATACTGTCTTATGTAAGTCACACCCTATAGAGGTGGTTTTTTTGTTGTGTTTTATTTTTTCACAAATTTTGGTAAATAAAAAAATTGAAAAAGACAAAAAGCAGTGTTAGGTATTTTTATTCCAAGTTATCATTAAAAAAAATTTCTTGCTGTTGTGCTCAGATAGTATATGTGTACTAGGATAGGTGTACCCTATATAGGTGATATAGGGAAAGCAAGTGCAACCCACAGGCATTCCAGAGCTCCTGGTAGGGCAGGGATGTCAAACCCATTTCATATAGAGGACCAAAGTTAGCATTAATGGTGCCTGCTGAGGGCCTGAAGTGACATCATTAAGCCATTTCTGCCCAATGTTGCATATACGCAACAGGGATCAAATGTGTATACCTGTGGGCTGGGCAGAAATGGGTTAAGCAGGAAGTGACATCATTATGCAGATGATGGCGAGAAATAAGCACATTGTTCTCACATAGAAACTCATGAGCTGCAAATGACAGAAGAGAAAATGTGCAAATCTTGTTGTATTGTATTTATTGTTACGGTCAAAGACCAGGAAGTACAAACACACAATACAGGCGGGATTTAAAATTTCAGCATTTAAAATACATTCAACATTAGAATACAGTATTAAAATACATTAAAATAGCCATCGTAGTATTATGAACAAATAAGGAGGAGTAGCTATTAAAATTTCCTCTCATTGTTAATAATGCCCATCCGGGTTTTATAAGCAGAAGCCCAAAAACTTGCATTCGATCGTATAAACTGAGGATTAGCACCTATGAGAAGTTTCTTGGCCATTTCTGTTTGAGACAAACCTGAGAATTTTCTGCTCATAAGTTTATAATAATAAATTTATCTTGCATCCCCTGATAAAATGGGCAACAAAACATGACATGCTTGATTATCTCAACCTCCCCTGAACTGCAGGGACACAGCCTTTCAGAGATGGGGATCTTTCTAAAGCAGCCCTCAACAAATGCTGAAGGAAATGCTCTCCATCTGGTTAGAAAGAAAGCTCTCCTCTGCCCTGGGAGCTCTATTAATGAAAGATAAGTGGCTGGGGCAGCTATGTATCTTGTGTCATCAGAAGCAAGAAACCCTGGAGATCTACTGACATCTTGTTGTTCGATGTCCATCAATCTCTGTTTTATAGTCACTCTTGCCTGAATCAAGTCCATTGCCAGAACAATCTCTGGTAAAAACCCCAAGTAACTTCATATGTACCACCTTGAGCCAGGTAGATTGAAAATTATCAATTAAAACCAAAGATGTTAAACCTTGGCTGCAAATCTTGTTCATATTTTCAAAATATGACAGAGTCCAATTATCAAGCTTGGGAAGCCCAACTATAACGGGGGCCAGATAAATTGCTTCTTGGGGTTGCATTTTTGTCACCTCTGTGGTAGGGAGCTGGAGGAAGCAAAGTGGGGGGATGGAAAACAGCACAGAAAAAATGAAACCGACAGCTGCTTCAATACAGTGGGCAGTGCAAAATAGCAAAAAGGGGGGGGGGGAATCAAACGAATGTAGAACATCCAGGCAGGGTACAGAATAGCTGTGTAGTCTGATATTTACAGGGGAGATCCATAGCATGGAGCAATAGGCAATTTTACCTGGCCAATCCAGAACTTTTTTGACACAAAGTGGTAGGAGCAACCTTCCATCACACAACCACAGCTTGTGTGCTTGCTTGCAGTGCCCACCACCTTAACCCTTTTGCAGTTGGATAATGGGGTATGAGAGTAAGCCCCTGGGAGATGAATGGTGCCTTCTGAAAGCTTCAGTTTCCTTGCCTGAGGTGGATATTGCTAATTGAAAACGGAAGCCATCTACTGGTGGAAACTGGTACTTTATCAAATAAGATAAATGAATCCATGATGCCTTGTTGGATCTTTCCAGCCTCTAAAGAGCCCTCTGCAACTTGTTTGGAAAGAAAACAGGACCATGAGGCAGTACTGAGAAGGGTAAAATTGGGTTGTTTTGGTGTTTGTTTTTTGAGTAAAAATAGTTTTAATTCATTTTCTGATGTGAATTTAGTGTTATCGTGTTATTTTGCATTTACCAAAAAAAAATAAAAATCCCCACACCTCTAACTATAGAGCAAGAGGGGAAAATAAATTCTATACACAATTTCTGCAAAAGAAAAAGACTGGCTATCCACTTATGAACCTCCCACATTACGTTTAGTTTGTTCATTTCCCTTATCTGCTGTCTTAAATGCACACCAATTCTGTCTTTCTCAAATTGAGGCCTAAATTTTTCAACCAGCCGTTCATGTGGTGAGTATGTATTTGGACTGTACTACAAATGGCAGGTGGAGAATCATATGACTAAATTTACCAAAAAAAAACCTTCATACAAAAAAAATCCAGCACATGCAAAAGTAGCTCAGGAAGAAGGATCCTAGCCTATTCTTCTCCCTAACATGTTCACTTTCTATTTATTGGAAATCTTTTTTTGTAAAAAGGCAGAAGTGGCCCATATCTCTCCATCTCCTGAATCCCCGCACAATTTGGCTGCCCCTGTGCATATGCATGCCTGTCACTCCAGTAGATGAAAGGGGGGGGGGTGTGAGCAAGTGAATGAGTACCCTCCATGGATAAGAACCCTTCACTTACCTGGAACATATTACACAGGCTCCCTCCTCTGCACTGCTCCTGTTCGTTCATAACAGAAGTGAATCAGAAGAGGGAGATTGTGTACTGAGCTCTCAGTGAGTGAAGGGAAAGCAAGAGCGGACTCCAGATTGTCTTTCCCTGCCTACTTGAAACAGAAGTGGTGTTGGGGAGGAAGGTTTCATGCCAAGTGCCATATAAATGAAGGGAAGAGCGCAAGGTCCAGATTGCCTGTCCTTGCCCACTTGGTTCTTTGATGGACAAGGAAAAGGGGTTTGGAACCACATCAGATTTTCTTTTCCTCCTTCCCCAATCTAACTCCAACAATGCTGGAGGCAGATGGGGCGGCTGGCACTGCCACTGCTGCTGCTGTGATCCTCTTCTGACTTGCTCTCAGCAAGTCAGAATTGGAGTGCCTACCAAAGCAGCAGACTGGAGAAAAGTGGCAGGCATTTGGGCCTGGGGGCTCATCAGTTTGCCACCCTTCCAATTTTGCCACTCCACACAACAATTTCAAGCTGCTTCATGGACATGCCAGCCTTGTTAGAAGGAACACTCTATCATGTGAAGTATGAAATATTCCAGACACAGGTTCACACATCTCATCTACTCTTTGTGAGACCTAAGCCTCAATTTCTTTTTCAGTCTTCTCTTGTCTCAGTGTCCGCAGGCTAACCCTTTCTCTCTCCCTCCGCCTACTTCTCATCCTCTTTTTTTTGTTGGTGATCAAATAAAGTTACATTGCATATGTACTTTGTTCTTGTTCCTGGGACTTTTGGAAAGTGTTCTAACTTCTAAAAATAGTGGTACTGGGTTTCAGCTAGAGATAGTTCTCATTTGTTCTTGTTTGCTCTCATACAGGTGTGTCACTATTTTAAACTGTGAAATGCTGGATCATATATATTCCTGCCTCTCAATAGATTTCAATCTTATATAATACAAAATTTCCTTTTCATTCTTCTTATCATGATTCTATTCCTTCAGTTTCCACGCAATGTTTTATTTCCTTTCTTGAACCAAAATTGATGTGTTGCTGTAATAGTACTTTCTGACTTCCAACAAATACGTAACTAAACATCCTCTTTTAGAAAACTTTTCTTTCATGACATCTTCTATAATGAAAGGAAAAAAAAGTTGTATTGATCATGCAGTCTCCTTTTACCATCTTTCACACTGTTTCTCTGATATGTCCACCATCTTCTTTCCTCAGGATTGCTGCAATATCACTTCTCTTTCTTTTTTCATCTGACCACCTTGTACACACTGATGTCCCAAAAGCATCTGTGTAGTAGTGTTTTCAAACAAAAATGTTTAGAACATTTCTAAACTTTATTTTCAGTGAATTGATCATAGATAAGAAAATAACTTCTAAACCAGGGTGTCAATCATAAGTTCTGCAGACTTGATGAAGCTCACAGAACCTCCTTATCTGACCTGCACGATAATTGTAACTGTAACTGTAAAGATTTGCATATTTTCTCTTTTGTCACTTTCCTCTTTTGATTTCCTAGTGCTTATTTCTGGTCACCATGTGCTTCATGTCATCACTTCCTATGCTCAACAGGCACCATGGATGCTAACTTCAGATGTATGAAATGAGTTTGACACCCATGATCTAAATCCCCATATAAATGAGTGTGTCATGTCATTCCTTGGCCCTACCATGCTTCTGTATTTTCTTCCACAATATATCTCTTTTTACCCTGCAGATGCCCAATCTCATCTGATCTCAGAAGCTAAGCAGGGTCA
This sequence comes from Tiliqua scincoides, assembly GCF_035046505.1. Taxonomy (NCBI): domain Eukaryota; kingdom Metazoa; phylum Chordata; class Lepidosauria; order Squamata; family Scincidae; genus Tiliqua; species Tiliqua scincoides. Next base: position 42,327,765 of record NC_089821.1, read on the forward strand.
GGCCTGGTTAGTACTTGGATGGGAGACCGCCTGGGAATACCGGGTGCTGTAGGCTTATACCATAGTCTTTCGAGACTGAAGGTTGCCAGCCAAGAGATACATGGCCACTTCACTGGTCTCTATCAAGAATGGTTTCTTATTCAATATTTCATAAGAAGATATTTTGCCTTTTCTCTTCTGATTTGCCAAACATTATGACCTGAACCCCCAAATTCCTGCAAGTTCCAGATCAATGGCAATCAAGTTTTTGAGACATGTGACATGAGTCAATTTCAAACAGTGAGATAAACAGTCCTATCCTGTTGGGAATTAGCTGTAATGCAGAGGTTTCAGCTGTCATAAGATATCCGTCAATGAAGCATGCAGCTCTCTATTGGTGGCCATTTTGTGTACACTGCTGCAAGGTGCAGCAGTAGCACAACTCCGCAGCCATACTGTGCCATGCCTGCCAGACCAAGTAAGGCAGCAGTGGGAGCAGGAAGGGGGCGAACAGAGGGAAAAACTGGGTGGGAAGGGGGAAGAATGAGACAGGGAGATGGTGGAAGGGGATTGATCTGGTGGCAATGGCTCCTTTCTTCTCCTTGGACTTTCATCAGTTACAGAGCCGGCACAGGTCCAAGGAAACTCATTGGGATGCAGGGGGCCTATAGAGTGGTTAAGAGAAATAATTCCCCTTTAGTCTCCCAAGGCTCCCGATCTGCCCTCCCCCATTGGGCACAGCTCTTGCCTTTTTGGCATGGCTACACCAGTAGGGAGCAGAAAGGATAGGATTGGGCTCAAAGTCACTTTTATGTACATTGTCAGAGAGGAGCTAGAGTGCTGCTTCTGCTGAGGTTTCAGTGCTGAAAGGGTGGCCCACATCATAATTGGGCTCTGCCACATCTTGAAAATATGATCAAGATTTGTATATTTTCTCTTCTGTTATCTGCAACTAATGAGTTCCTAAGTGAGGAAAAAAAAGTGCTTATTTATGAATATCACCTGCTTAATAATACCTCATCCTGCTTAATGACATTTCCAGCCCTCAGCAGGTGCCATGAATGCTATTTGGCCTACTGTATGACACCCCTATGCTAGGCTGTAGTAAGAAAATGGACTCCTGTATTATGAAAGTACAGATCTATAAGGGAAAGTTGATCATCTGTTGCCAGACTGCTTGTTAAATTCTACTCCAGATTTCTCAATGGCCTGCATCCCAGACCTTCATCAAAAGAACAGAACAGCAAACATAATCAAGAATTTCTGAAATAATGCAGTGAATGAAAAGGGTCTAAAACAGAATTAGATCCCTACTTTTTTTCTAAATTATGTTAAAATATTATAGTCAAATCAGAAGATGATTGAGAGCTTCTGCTGGTTTTCTTTACTCCTCTTTCGATTTTTTGTAATTTTAGAAGTTTGTATTCTTCTGTTTTAGAATTTCTTCAAGTACTTTGTGAATTTTTTATTTGAAGGAGGTTATAAGTGTTGGCTGGCTAGCAGCAGCATGTGTGCATGTATGTACCTGCCCATAGACTGTCAAGAAAGGGAGAGTGAAAGGTTTCTATTAAGCCCCACTGATATCTCTCGCTGTGTGTACAGTGCTGAATGCAGGAAGGTACAGGAAATTATTTGAATATCTTGTTTCAGTAGCTTTAAGGAATTATAAATAGCAATAGTTTTGGCTTGTTTCTCCAGTATTTATAACTTATACTTTTGATACAGTTACACATTGAAGATTAAGCAGTAGTCAATGAGTAAGTGCTTGTATTTTTTGTGGATACTGGAGTTATTGCACTCATAATCATTTGTTCAAAAATGTCAGATAAATACATTGTGGTTTCCTTTAACCTCCCTTGCAGTTTGTTTACAACTGGTATAATTCTTTAATTAAGCTAGATTACTTAAGCAAAAGAAAGCAGATACTTTAACAGTCAATGGCTACAATACTAAATTCGCTTACTAGAACGATAGTGCCATTTATCTCAATGTTTCTTATTTCCAGATAAATAGATTTGACTGTTAATCTATGTTTGAGCCCTTACATCTTGGACAGATAAATTTAAATATGCACAGACATTTTGTTCCAAATATATCTTTATTATGTGAATTTGTTACATCAGCTGTGGCCTATTATAGTCTGAAAGGATTTTTATTTTTCAGTCTTGCCATGTTCCTCCTACCTTTCCCATTCTTGGCTACCGGGCAGTTACAGCTGGAGACAGAATACTTACAGAATATTGAGTAGAGTAAATTGGTGCCAATAAATCAAGTGGATCATTTTGAGTTGATGGGCAAAGTGCTATATTCAGCACTGGGCAAAAATTTTCAACTATTCTTTGTAGGCAGTATACAGAATTGCATCATGATGCTCCTGCTCTCTTTATGTAGCACATGTGGTCAGATTGTTATGAGTTACAGATATGTGAATGGTCATGACATGAACCCAGGATTTTTTTGAAGCTTCTCAAGCCAGATTGTTCTGTGTACAATGCCATTTTATAATTTGAGATTATTAATATAGTAAACTAACAATAAAGTAAACAAGACAGACCTGATTAGTATGATCACCTTCTTAAGAAGGGGAAGTGTTTCGATTTAGGTTATCATTGCTCTCCGCCCCAACCCAGTTCTTAATGAAGAGTTTTGTCCTATTAGAATTTATCATTCTTTTGCAACTTAGGATCTGGGCACCAGTGGGGGCAAGTGACCCCCTGATGGCATGCCTACAGGAATGGTGCTGCCATCCACTGTCCCTCTTGCAGTCACTCAAAGTGGTTTTGTGTCACTCGGAGCGACTGCCTGCTTCTTTCAAAGACAAAAATGTTTGCAGTAATTCATCATCATACAAGCTTAACTCATTCCACAACAACTAATATGGCAAAAACTTCTACAGATAGATTACCCTTTATCCAGACCTCTAAAATCCGCACTATTCCAAAGCCTGACCATTATTGCATAAGACTTGTTTTCTATAGTGTGAATACTAGAAGGTCTTGTGCTCATTTCTACATACAATGCAGGTACAGGCTGTAAGTTCTATGCTTTGAGGTGTGTACCTGCATAGACATTGTTGAAAAATGTCAAATTGGCCTGTAGACACCTGTATGGGTAACAGTGAAAAGAACAAGAGGAAGTATTTCTCATTATATTTATGCAATTATTCAAAAAAAAAAAAAAAAAAAGATCCAGATCCAGAAAAATCTGAAATCCAGAGATTTTCCCACCCCAAGCTATCCAGATAAGGGATGCTCAACTTGTATAGCAAAAACCTTTTCCCCATGGGATCTCATATTATAATTTCCAATTTGTTAATAAACCCAAAAATTCATCCAAAAATTGACCCAAATAGAGCACAGAATTATAGCTATTTATGAAAACACTCCAATTCCCATCAACTTCTTATGCAATTACTCTTTTAAGTATCTTACAGCTCATTCCTATCCCTTACCAACCCAGACCATACTTTGCCACTGAAAGAGTGTATTCTGTATGCTGTGGGGGTGCGTGTGACCAGATGGCTCAGGAAAAAAAAGTAAAAGTCTTTTTTACTTACCTATAGGCACTTGGCCTCCATGGACCTATACCAGCCGTTTAGCTGGCATAAGTCTGAGTAGACTTGGGGCAGTTAGGGGCAGGGAAAGAGGATAGGATCTCAGTGTGTGCTACTGCCACAATGTTTCTATGCCACCATGTTGCCCCTGCCCTTATCCACTACCACCTTACCTGCTCTAGCAGGCAGTCTAATGCCTGCCACTGGTGCTGCAGAGCTTTCCAGCTCCCGCACCTTCACTAGAGGGTCACAGATTGGTGGCAAGGCAGGGCAAAGGCAGATATACAATGCACAGATGTATCACGAGATCCTTCAGTGTATCACACCCATAGGACTGTGCTGTTAGTGTAATTACTAGTTAACACTAATCAGTCAGTCAGTACCCAGGTTACCTACAAATGTGTAGTGGCTGGTATTGGCTTCAGTGAGCACAAGACAAAGTGAAAGACCAATACACTCAGCAAGTAGTGCAATGTGCTGTTCCAACATGCTATGAGTAAAGCATTCTGGAAATTCATATTGGTGCTTGAGAAGATGCAAGAAAAGTCACGCTGGGAACCTCTGCCAATGCTCAAGAGGGTGCAAGAAGTATGCTTCTTGAATCTTTTCAAGTGTCAGCATGAGTTCCCAGCATGCTAGTAACACATGGAAGCTGCACGTTGTACTATTTAGTGTACGCTTATAATCAAAATTATGGTAGTATAGTGAATATATACTACCTTGTTTGGTATGAATTTATGAATGAATTTATACACCTTGTTTGGGCAAATCTCATAAAGCAATTACTCTTACAAGGAGGGATTACTGTGTTTCGGATAATATGTCAAAACATGTTATACGTGTTCTTGCTTAACTGACCCACTGAAATCAAATGGTTTTGAAATTGAATGGATTTGTGTGTGTGTGTGTATTGTACTGTAATAATAAAAATTATATGAGAATATGTTATAATGCCATTGGGAAAGGGGATGATGTAGATGAGATTACCAGACACACTTTTAATAATTTCTAGGTATTGATGACCTATTTTTATCTCAGTTTGTCATTGAGAAGACAAAAGACCTGCTCTTTGAACCTTAATTACCTTTTTCATCACATAGATTGTGCATTTTGTTTCCATGTTTTACAGAATAAAGCAATTATGGAACGTGTTACAAACTTGTCAGATACGGTAGTTGGTCTTGAATCATTTATCGGCTCTGAGAGAGAAACCAATCCATTATACAAGGATTACCATGGTAAGTTCCATCTTTAGCAATGCAAAAAGTCTGCCCTGAGTGCTTCTAGGGCACTTAGCAGTTTACCCTCCAATTGGAATATCTGCCATAAAGTAGCATTTGGTTTCATTTTTGAATATACCTCTTAAATGGTTCACCTTGCTAACCGGTTTTTATTTAGGCAGTGTTTCACTAAAGTGCATTAAGGCTGCAAAGGAAACACGGCAACTCCTTGCATGTTGTCAAGCCGTATTACCAAAGCATGACTCAATCAGATGTACATCTTGACGGGCAGGCTGTGGGGAATTCACATGCAGAGGAGGCTTGGCAATTGTCTGACCAGTGAGCTGAAATTGTCATGAAATCAATAGTTTTGATCTGTCAAGTTCTAAATAGAGAACATGAAGAATAGTTATAAATTTCAGTAATCAGACAGCCGAATGATACAACCCAAAAGAAAACTTTGTGTCAGAAAATTACTAATTAATGGGGTTGATTTTAATTAAAACAAGATATTAAAATTAGAATAGTAAACAATTACAGATTTTAAAATGTGTTTGAAAGCATATTTGCTATAGAAATGTATTCTATCCAACTGTATTAATGCATCATCAAGAATGCCCAGCATTATTTTTATTTGGTTCTTTTTGCCCAGATTTTTTGAAAGCTCTAGCAACACAATTTGTGGGAATTTTAAAAGATATTAAGTTCTGAATGACAAACAGGTTTAACTAATCCAGACTAGAGCTTTGAGTATGCATAAATTACTACTATGATGACTGTGTGGCACTACTGTAGTTCCATGGAAACCTCCATTCCAAAGGCTGGGCAGCTTATTTGAATCCTTCTGTAAACATTTTAAGAATTTGGAAATGTTGTTTTACGTAACATGAGAAAATACAGTTGGGATGTTGGTGTGGGACCTTGTTCGTTTCAGCATGATTAAATCTATAGCTTGTTAAACCAAGAAGCAATCTCTTGAAATAATTTTCTAAAGTCACAAAAATGAAGAACAAAATTACTAAACCATAATTGCTAATTTTTTTCTACTCGTATGGGACTATTTGGTATTCATTTAATCAGATATGATGGATCTCTTTTTAAGCGGTGGAGCTATTTAAGATAATACATGTTTAGTATCTTATACGTGTGTAATTCTTTCCTTTTTTGAAATTATATTCCTTTTTCCCCCTAACGAAGAATGTTGGCTTTTTCTCTGTACAAGTTCTTCTACTGTTTAAATTTTTTTTTTAAACTTTTGGAAAGTTTTGAAAAACATTGCGGGTGTGTGATTTTGCTTTTGTGTAAATTCTTTGTCAAAAATTATACAGTATTACTCACAAACAAGGCCAAGGTTTTTGCATAATGAAAGTATGTAAGTCTTGCATTAGTAATTTTATAATTTAGTAAATTACTATATTTGTACAATTTTGAAATGTTTGTTCAGAAATGCACATTCTCCAAAGCAGAGACATTCTTATATATTTGTAATGCCATGTACAGTATTCTCACACCAAGGTTCACTGCCTTAATGCATACATATACCCCCTGCCCCCACTGTTTCACATTGCTGAAGGCTCTTCTCAGCCAGCTGCATTCTGTGGCACTGTCCTGCATTGGCTTCTGAATGTGTGTTAATAATCTGAGTATAAGTTTCCTATTTAAAAATATAAGGTCTGGTTCTGCTGTCTCTGGAATAGCTACAACCCAAACCCATTCAGCAATATTTATTAGATATGTTTTAGCAGTTAGATACTTCAACAACACTCTAAAAATTCCTCAAATCTCCCCAAATGACAAATGTGGAACAGTGATTTACTGTTGTACCATACTGAATGGGGACCAAAAATGCAGGCTGTCTCTGGTAAATAAGAATATTTGGAGTGGCTAGAAATGATTTTTTAAAAAGTGTTTTATGCTTTTGGGTTAGCCATATGTTACATGCCTTTTCTAAATACGCCAGTTTTGATCCAAAGAAATAATTAACATGCCAGTAAGGCCACTGTTCTGCCAGCACTTGGTTTCCAAATTTTTTCTCCAGTAGGCCCCACTCCAAAGAGGCAAGCTGCTTTTTAAACTGAACAGCTTGCCTCTTTCAGAATGGAAACTGCTGTAGAGAAAACATCAAAGAAAGTTCTAGTTGCATATGTAGTGGCCATTATTCACAAAAAGATTGCTACTGTGAATTGCAGCTATTACATGGAACCAAGTTTCATTGAAATCACTATGACCTACTTCCAAATTAATGGCCCTGATCCTTGTAAAATATGCTGCATCTGAATTCCATTGAAAGCATAAAGATTTAAGTTGTGACTAGCTTGTTCCATTTCTTTCAATGGGAGTTGGTAATGACTAACTTTAGCTGCATCGAGGCCAACATTTTCAAAATTCTGTAGATGAAATAAGATGTAAACGTTGTTGCTGCATTTTCTAAAAAATTTTGACACTCAGTAATTTAGGAGAAATTATTATTATTATTATTATTAACAGTTTTTTCCGAGAAAAGCTGTTTAATTCCCTTAATGTCTGGTTCTGTATGACACGCGCATATAACTTCCCTAGTTTTTCCCTCAACGTGTCAATTGGATATTCACATTTGAAAAGAATTTTCATTTTTAAAACTAGGCAACATTTCTTTGCAAAAACGCAACTTGAATTGTCTGGTATTTACTCCCTTATTCCTTGAATTTGTCAAACTTCTCACATAATCTTTCATTATGACATCTTGTACAATATTTCTCATTTTCTTTTGTGGAAAATGACCCTTGGGTTGTTCAGAAACTACATTAAGCTGCACAGAAAACATCGAGCATCCTTGTCAGAAAAAATCAGTTTGAGACTCCACTGACAGAATGCAGAGCTTGCAGTGTGCCTAGCATTGTTCTAAAATTCCAGCAAATCCAGTGGAAATCTTTCGTGCAGAAGATAATTTGTGTGTTGTGTTTATGTAGTGGTTACAATCTATTAAACAGCATATTCTACCATTCTGGTTCTCAGCAGAGTTTTAAAAAGTCATTATCAAGGTGCAAAATGAAATACTTTTCATTAGAGCTTCACTGATTGTCAGTAACCCATGAGCCTTGCTTTGCTGGCTGCTTACTGGTGCATTTAATAAAATAAAGATCACTCAGTGGTGCCGTGGGCAGCATGCAAGGTGATAGCCATATTTGCTTACTGTAAATACAAGAGAAAATCACACACAAACCGGCTGTAGTTTTGACAAGTATTAAGATCCCTCTTTACATCTGTACCTCTGTACCAAAGTGCAATTAGTTTTCCTCGCACAAGGATTTCTGTTTATCTTATTCTGCTTGATTACTTGAGTATAATCGCACCGTTTGCTTCATTGCTCCTGGTCGTAAGCTCCAGTTTAAAAAGGGGAGGATGAATGTGTGTAAATATACTGAATTCTGCTGTAAGACATTAATTTATGCATCTGGATATCAGCATTTTGCGAATTTTTTCTCTCAATTTCTTTTCTTTTTCACAAGGTTTGATTCACATACGCCAGATTCCTCGGCTTAATAGCTTGATCGGTAATGTGTCAGATACGAAGGACCTTGCTTTTAGATTGAAAAGGAAGCTATTCACTATTGAGGTAAGATTTTGTGTGTGTATATATATATACAGTTCTGTATGACAGATTGAATCTTGTCTTCACTGTTTAACCACATTTAATTTGCATCAGATGTTGCCTGTTATTTTAGTTGGGTTTTCATGCTTGGAATGGATTTAGAAAACATTATTTTTATTTTTAATAACAAAGTCAGATTCTCCATAGCAAGAATTATATTATCCAGAAGCAATTTGTTTTATTTTTAAATGAATATATAAAAAGTAGGCCATAACCTTCAATATCAAAGCATGACGTACATATTTCTAAAGATGTCAAAAGCATGTTTAATTAAATGATAATGACTTGCTCTTACTTGTGTTAGTGAGTGGGGAAGTGTCTACATGTTATTACTCCAGTTGAGGGTTTTTAATGTGTAAAGCTGCCTAAAATTGAATGTGGCATGAGGGATAAATGTCCTTATCAGTATTCAAAAACCATTTTCTTTGCATTACCAGAATCACCTTTAGCTCTTCTGTGTCATTTTAAACACAGTATCATTTACACTAATGTCCTTAAGTAAATTTTCTGCTAAATTTAAACTTTTTCCTCTGACCTTTATGCAGACAGTCCACATAGAAGGCAATAATACAAAAGATTATTTCATTTTAATCTTGGTAAAAAGCAAGTGAACATAGATCTACTATGCAATTAGCACTGATGTATTTATTAACTAAGTAAATGCTGAGGGGAGAGAGAGAGCTTTTGGTGTGATGGGATCTTCATCAGTACAGTCTCTGCAGCTTTTAAACAAAGACATAAAACAGCCAAGCTGCCCTGACAAATCATTTAGTTTAATCTCTTTTCAAATGAAAAGCTGTTAAGCAGACCACTTGTCTTAACTGCTTGAAACCATAAAAGGAAGAATTGCCACCAATATATTAGCATATTTTTTACTTCATCACCAAATGATGGTCAATGTGGCTTGGCACTGCTTTGGTGTTTGGGATTTCACCCTTAAGTGACCACTTTGGCCCTTATTTGACCCGCTGCCCTCTTTAGCTGGCCACTTGATAAGGTAACTTAAGGGTTCTCTTTCTCTCTCTCCTTTCCTCTCACTGTCTCTCCACAATTGTAAGTTGCACTAACCTATAAATTGTTGAAAAGAGGCTATCAAGTGACAAATTAAAGTTCCCTCCTCCTAATAATGGTAATCAATGTCCTTAATTATCTAGTCCTTTTCAAAGCAGTTAATAGTTAATCAAGAAGCTTTTTCAACCAGGTCATCTCTGCCTGGCTACTTCAAGTTTCTCAACTGGAGATGCTCTCTTCAAAATCCACTTAAAGTCAAATACTTGATGAAGATGGTTGTGTCATTTTTTTTCTGTTAAAAGGTAGTGATTCCTCTGTGGATTTTTTTTTTAAATTCTTAGAGAACACATTTAATGGACCTAAACACTGTACTAGTGTAGTCCATTTTAACATAATTTCACTTCATCAAAAGCCTATTCATCTTCTGAATCACTACTAGACTAAGGGCCTTTAATATTCATGCTAAAATGCAGAAACTGTAATTGCATTCACTGACATAGACAAGCAGGCAGAGTTTTTCCTACTATATTAAATTCCCATTTACTACATTATTGAATTGAAATATTTTGAACACATTTCCCAAGGAAACTTGTATTAGAAGACATTTCTTCTATCAATAAAAATCTCTGGTTACTATTTTTTGTTGCTATAAGGTTCAAAGTGAGTGGCCCACTGTAAAGAATTTCTGTAGCCAAAGGGTAAAAACATTTGATTTGACACTGTTAGGGATCCCTTGAAAAAAGAACCGCAGAGAAACATAGATGACCTACTTGAATCATTTTAGTCCTCATTGTTCAAGACTGTACCCCTTATAAATTATTTCCATTCTTGCTGGAAAGAAACCTACTGCATGCTAACCCAAGTCATTCGTCTTTGAATTTACAGCATTGCTTTGCACTGACATTCTGTTATTCATATTTCTAAGCAAAGCCATCTTTTCCCAAAGAAGTAGAGCAGTAGCTTGGGGGACCACACCAAGAAGATAGTTGACCAGGATAACATTAAATTTAAAAATTCAGTGAGAAAGATGATAAACAGCATGAACCACATGAATTTTGAAGGTTGCAAGCCTGTGCACACTGTACTGGAAGTAAACTCCATTGATCACAATGGGACTTACTTCTGAGTAGACATACATTGGATTGCACTGTAAAAAACTGGAAACATTATATAAAACATACAAGGCAAGGCCAAATACAAAGGTTGAAGTCCTGTTGTGTGCAGGACACTTATATGGTCATAGTATTGAAAGCTAACTTAGGGCACAGTCCTAACCAAGTCTACTCAGAAGTAAGTCCTTTTTTGTTCAATGGGGCTTACTCAGGATTGCAGCCTAAATGTCTTTGAAAAACAGATTAGAGATTTTGGTGTATGAATTAGCAGGGATCCTGGAACAAAACAGCTTCAATAACATTTTCATCACTAGGCTTGAGTACCTTCACAAGTAACATTTCTAATGGTTACACTGAATGAGTTCTGTTTAACTCTTACTGTGTTATCATGGTTTGTCCAGTTTTGTCATCATGTCCTTATGCTTATGTTGCTAGTATACTTGCTCAAGAAGAGATAATCGGTGTACACACCACTTACTTGGTATTTCATAGCAGTATAACATGTTTTAAAATATTAGAGAAGCCCTAAATGCATACCACTTTAAAAGACTCACAATTTTGAAGTTAGCTTGTCTAATCCTATTTCTTCCTACTTCGGAGTCTTAATTAGAAGAAGATAAAAACTGTCATTTGACTAAATTATTGTCTTGAATCTGTAGCAAAAGGTATAATCCGCAATTGGGCCAATTAGTGTGCCCCATAGTTAGCTATGCTGAGGCAGGCAACTTGATTAGATCTGACACCAGTCTAGTTCCCACTGTTGTTTTGCCAGGTATGATGGTCAGACTTCAAAGAGCTTGAGGCATCAGCAGGGCAAGGTTTGGAGGCCAGCTTAGGTCCGGTTGTTAATCTCTCTGCTAAAACCACAGCAGCCATCACACAAAACAAGCTTACACGACACAATCATGCGGTATTAAAGTTTGGGTTGAGTCATGCCAATTTGCCTTTGATTTTCTGATGATTGAGTAAAAGATGGCTACATGACTAGACACATACTAAAAATGTACTGATTAGGTAAGTTCCTCAAATATTTGAAATATTTTTGATTTTTTTGGTCAGATAATATGACATGCTATTTATCTTAACGAAATTTTTTGGCAAAGAAGTGGATAAATTACTTGTGTTTAGTGCACTGCAAATTAACAGAACTTTTGCCATATCACTTACTTCCATTATATGTAACTTTTCCTTCATTTCAGATGCGTACAAAAGTATTTAAGAAAAGTCAGTAGTATACCAATGTATTGCCTTAAAATAACTGTAAGAAAACTGTTCTTTTACTTGTAGAAATTTATGTCCATTTAAGTCATTCACATGAAGGGAATTTCCTCATAATTATTCTTATATGCTGAGTAAAGTGCTGTTCAGCTGATGTGATTATATAAGTGTTCTTTTGTTCTGCATTCTGATTTGTTGAAATGTTGCAGTAATGGTGACATGTTTCCATTCTGAGGAAAGCCTGAGGCTGCTTTAGTATCATTCCAAATGACTGAAATCGCCATCTTGCTGACTTTCCCTTAGGCAGCTTTAGGCCTGGTTACCTTTGTATTTGTTTCTCATCTTCCATATGAGTTTGGCCAGCAGGACATCACTACTTGGTTTTACAAAACAGTCGAAATAAACACAGTGCTGATTAAATGTCTTGGTATGCGTATCAGTTAGAATTCTGTATCTTAAAAGTATAGATCAAAATGAGGGCAGGAGCATTTGCTAATAAAGAAAGGCTATCATATTGGTGGGGGGGGGGTAGCTTCAAAAAAGGCAATTAAACAGAGTAGACCTGGTTGAGATTTTGTGTGTGTGTGTGTGAGAGAGAGGGAGGGAGGGAGGGAGGGAGATATAAGTATGTATCCACCCCATACATGGTAGGGAGAGAGTTTTTTTCTCTCTCTCACAATACTATAACCAGAAGTGCATTCATTGAAAGTGATTAGTGGGAAATTTAGCACAGACAGAAGGAAGTTTGATGAGTCTGTGGAATTTATTGCCACATGATGTGATGATGGCCAGTAGCTTGGATGGCCTTAAAAGAGGATCAGACAATTTCATAGAGGATAGGGCTAGCAGTGGTTATTTAGTCACAGTGGCTGTGTACTACCTCCAGTTTTAGCAGCAGTATGCCTCTGAAAATCAGTTTCAGGGGAGCAGTGGCAGGAGTGAAGTACCGTATTTTTCGCTCCATAAGATGCACTTTTTCCCCCCCAAAAAGTGGGGGGAAAAGTGTGTGCATCTTATGGAGCGAATACTGCAAAACAAACAAACAAACAACTCCGCCCCAGCCCTGGCCCCGCCTCCTGCCCGCTCACATCAGGCCATAGGCCTGCTCTGCTTCCCAGTCAGAGGCTACTCAGAAGTAAGTCTCAGAGTCAGTGGGGCTCACTCCCAAGAAAGCATGGGTGGGGTGGCAGTCTCACTGCCCAATCCTGTGCATGCCTATTCTGAAGTAAGTCCCATTAGAGTCAGGGGAGCTTACTCCCAGGAAAGCCTCTCTCCCCCCCCAAGCCTGGAGCATCACAGCCTCTCTTTCCCCCCCACCCCAAGCCTGGAGCATCACAACTTCTCTGCAACACAAACACTTTCCCCCCTCTCTCACACACACAGGCTGCCCCCTTCTCTTACACACACAGATGCTCTTCCCCCCCCCCACTCACTCACTCACACAGCAGGGGAGGGGCGCTTTCACTCACCTCATCCAGCATCTGAATGTAAGCCTCCCGCCATCACAAAGAAAAAACTGTCTCCTTGGTCAGAATGCCAGTGTTTGCTTATTGCACAAGCCCCAGGTAAGGCTTGGTTCTCACCATAAATCCAGAGGTTTGTTGTGTCTTGAGAATTCAAGTTGTGGTTGGACTTTCCACTTGTTCATTTGTATTGGAATCATGGAAGAACTGGCGAGGAGGTAGATGTGGTGTCAGCAGTGGCCCCTTTAAGGGTAAGGCCTGGGCATTCAGCAGAGTGTGCTGCACAGCTGCAGCCACTGGAAGGCAATAGGGCCCTCAGGGATATAAGAGCACCCGAGGCAGAAAGGGTTTGTGGGTTTTGAAGGAGTGCAGGTTGGAGGTAGGAGAGGAGACTGACTGGGTTTATTGAATTTGGAATCTGACTGTGGATTGTGACTGGACTTGGATACCCTGATGGATTTGACTGACCTTGGACTGTAATTTGGCTTATTGGTTCTGGACTCTGATTTGGCAACTCTGATTGATGGGACTGATTTACTTGGCATCTGTGGACTGGAACTGGACTCACTTTTGCTTGCTGCACTGGTGAGTTGCACAAGGGGGACTGATCAGCCTTAAGTGGGCACAAGGCCCAGTGGATTGGGATTTGGCAGAACATCATTGTAGCAGAAAGATAATATGATCCCCTATTTGTGTGCACCTGCTTTTCTGAGCTTCATAAATTCTGACTCTAGCGATGATGAGTTCTTGGGGTTTCCAGAAAACTAGAGTACTCAAACTTTTAAGTCTCTCCATTTGTTAATGACAGTGATAATGGTTCTTAATGCCACTGTTGACTGCTGTTCACTTTATATGGTTCAAATCTTATTCTGTTATAGTTTATTAAATATTTTATTACACTACTTGGTTCAGAATATTTTTTTTTCCTGTTTTCCTCCTCTAAAAACTAGGTGCGTCTTATGGTCAGGTGCATCTTATGGAGCGAAAAATATGGTATGTGTTTCTCTCCTGATTGTGGATATCCCAACATCACCTGGTGGATCTTTGTGGGAAACAATACTGGATTAGATGGGTTGTTGACCTGATCCAGCAGGGCTTTTCTTCTTAACTAACATCACCACAACTACTTAATAGTCTGGTTTGCTGTGCTGTAAGTTGTTGAACAATTGGAATTGCATGAAGGAATATCAAAATATCAATATTTTCAATCAATAAATTCGTTAACTGTTGCTTAAACGTGTATAAAAAAAACATAGTTCACATTTGGGCAAATTAAACCAGTTAAAACAAACAGGGTAAGTTAGTGGTTTTTGTAGTGAAAATCCCTGGTTTTTACTCTGGTTTTTGCCTACTTTTTCATCTGTCTTGGCTCTTCCTACCACCTCAGAGGTTTCTGTGATGCCTCAGCATCTAGAACATAAGAACAGCCCTACTGGATCAGGCCATAGGCCCATCTAGTCCAGCTTCCTGTATCTCACAGCGGCCCACCAAATGCCCCAGGAGCACACCAGATAACAAGAGACCTGCATCCTGATGCCCTCCCTTGCGTCTGGCATTCTGACACAGCCCATTTCTAAAATCAGGAATTTGCACATGCACATCATGGCTTGTAACCCATAATGGATTTTTCCTCCAGAAACTTGTCCATTCCCCTTTTAAAGGCATCCAGGCCAGATGCCGTCACCACATCCTGCGGCAAGGAGTTCCACAGATTGACCACACGCTGAGTAAAGAAATTTTTTTTGTCTGTCCTAACCCTCCCAACATTCAATTTTAGTGGATGTCCCCTGGTTCTGGTGTTATGTGAAGTGCAAAGAGCATCTCTCTATCCACTTTATCCTTCCCATGCATAATTTTGTATGTCTCAATCATGTCCCCCCTCAGGCGTCTCTTTTCTAGGCTGAAGAGGCCCAAACGCCGTAGCCTTTCCTCATGAGGAAGGTGCCCCAGCCCAGTAATCTAGAAGAGAGTACTGATTCATTCAGATACAGTAACCATGTTTGTTCTGTTGTTCATTGTTTGCTTTTCTTCTTTCCCAACTGACTGGTAAACCAAGAACTTGACTTCAAGCTAGCTCATTGGACTATGAAGCAGGCCTAATTCCCAAGCACAGGATATTCAGATGGCTTAAGTGATCCCCCAATTAAGCAATCCAACAAATAAAACCTGGCCAACACCCAGAGATTATTTTTAAAAATTGTGCATTTGCCTTTGTCTCTCATTCAAGCACTGGATGCTTAAATAAGGCTTTCATATAGAGGAGATGAGGGCTTGTATTATTAATTTACAAACATTTTGCTAATATGAAGGGTACAATTTATGGAAATAGGCTGCCAAGGGATATGCAAGTGAAAAAGGTTGGGAACCACTGCAGGAGAATCAAATCCACCTTTAAGGTGTCTGGTGTGTTAAGCCAGAAGCTCTACGTACAACATATAACTGGGAGTGTGCAATTCAATTCACAGCAGAGAGATGCAGCTGCATATATTTGCAAACCTTTTTACTCAGAAGTAGACCCTCTGCTTTCCATGGGTGTTATTCTTAAGTAACGGTGCATTGAATTGTAACCCGAGTTGAATTTCTGATGGAAAGGAGGATCCCATCCTGGTGTTGGAAAAAAAAAAAAGACTTCTGCAAAATGCATTTGCAAAAAGGAACTAGGTTGCAGCAGCGAAAGGGAATGGAGGAGAATAAAAGGTTAATCTTGGCTGGAATTTCCCAGGAAAGTTTCTAGAACAGTCATTTTCAACCTTTTTCAGCTCACAGCACACTGTCAAGGCACTAAAATTGTCAAGGCACACTCCCAGTTTTTTACTTACATTTCATTACTATATTACAATTAATTTTTAATTAATATAATTAATACAATTAAATCATTACATGACAAAGGGCATAATCCTAACTAGGTCTACTCAGAAGTAAGTCCTATTTTGTTCAGTGGGGCTTACTCTCAGGAAAGTGTGGTTAGGATTGCAGCCAAAGACTAGGGGGGGATGTGCCTGTGGGACTTACTTCTGAGTAGACATGCCTAGGATTGGGCTTTTGGTTGCACTCTTTTTTCTCAAATACAGGAGCAGGCAATTGGCACTTCTTTCTCCCCCACCCCCTCCCTCAGGCACATTCCCCCATCTCATAATTGCAGTTAGCACCTCTCCCTCTGCCCCTCCCCTCACTGATCCACACCTTCCAAAGGTCCAGAATCATTTGCTTCACATTCTCCCCCCATTGCCTGCTCATGTATTTCAGAAAAAAGCCCAAACCTAGACATGTCTACTCAGAAGTAAGTCCCATTATAGTCAATGGGGCTTAGTCCCAGGAAAGTGGGGTTGGAGAGGAACCTGAGAGCCCAGCCCAGCCCAGTTCAGGCATGTCTACTCAGAAGTCCCATTATAGTCAATGGGGTTTACTTGCAGGAAAGTGTGGTTAGGATTGTGGCCCAACCTCTGAAATACAAAGGCAAGGCAGGGAGGATCGATTTGGGGAGCTGCAGACAACTGTGGCAAGGAAAAGGCTGGTACCATTCTTAGGCTGGTAGCCTCAGCAGACTCCTTGGCTTCCTACCTGCTTGCCTGCCCCTGGCTCCCTCATTCTCACTCTGCCCAGACCTCCTCCAGGCTTTTCTGGTTGCCCGTTCAGCAGGCAGGGCAGACAAGGGACTTGATACCCAATCCTAGGCTCACATCGATCCTAGGCTCAATCCTAGGCTCAATCGACAAAGGACTCAATTGGTCCCTCAATTTGAGGGACTCAATTTGGTCCCTCACCAAAGGCTACTAAAAAAACTCCACAATCAGGGAATTAGAGGACAGGTCCTCTCCTGGATTGAGACCTGGTTGAAGACCAGGAAACAGAGAGTGGGTGTCAATGGGCAATTTTCACAATGGAGAGAGGTGAAAAGCGATGTGCCCCAAGGATCTGTCCTGGGACCGGTGCTTTTGAAACTCTTCATAAATGACCTGGAGACAGGGTGAGCGACTAAGATGATTACTGGGTTGGGGCACCTTCCCTATGAGGAAAGGTTACAGCATTTGGGCCTCTTCAGCCTAGAAAAGAGGCGCCTGAGGGGGGACATGATTGAGACATACAAAATTATGCAGGGGATGGACAGAGTGCATAGAGATGCTCTTTACACTCTCGCATAACAGCAGAACCAGGGGACAACCACTAAAATTGAGTGTTGGGAGAGTTAGAACAGACAAAAGAAAATATTTCTTTACTCAGCGTGTGGTCAGTCTGTGGAACTCCTTGCCACAGGATGTGGTGATGGTGTCTGGTCTGGATGCCTTTAAAAGGGGATTGGACAAGTTTCTGGAGGAAAAATCCATTATGGGTTACAAGCCATGATGTGCATGTGCAACCTCCTGATTTTAGAAATGGGCTATGTCAGAATGCCAGATGCAAGGGAGGGCACCAGGATGAGGTCTCTGGTTATCTGGTGTGCTCCCTGGGGCATTTGGTGGGCTGCTGTGAGATACAGGAAGCTGGACTAGATGGGCCTATGGCCTGATCCAGTGGGGCTGTTCTTATGTTCTTATGTAACCAAAAGTTGAAAGGTTCTGCCCTCTGTTTGACCCAGAAATAAGGCAAAGTGAGAATTGGAGCTTGATTACTTGGCAAAAATTTCAAGTACTATACATGAGTATCTACAGTAATTTGCTTTTCTCTCTGAAGCCTCCTGATCTGCTGCCCCCCATTAGATACAATGTGCCCATATTTGGTGCAGCTATATCAGTGGGGAAGGATAGGATTGGCTTGTTAATGTTGTTTGCAAACCTTTTGTGCATAATTTGTGAGCTGGTTGTTCTAGTGACAGAATTATGGGATACATCTGGTTTTGTCAATCACACTCTATTTGTTGGTTACCTTGTGTAGGGTTGGATGTAGTTAAGTGAATTTCTCTTAGTAAAAAGTAGCTATTGAAGACCAATACGTGCTACTTTCTATTTTTTTACAATAACTTGAAACTCTGTTCATGCTACATGAGGAATTGATAGGAACAGAGTCTTGTGTCACTGATGTTGAATTGGGCATCTAGCCAGTTTTCACTGATTCCATTGATAACTGTTGTGTATGTTTTTTATTAGCGTAAAATAGCTACATTTGGTTTCTTTCATATAAGAGACGTTAAAAAACTGTAATCCTTTCACATCACTACCTACACAGTGTGTTGATGAGTCCCTAGTGCTGTACAGAACAGAAAAGGATAAGTGATCAGGTTCCACTGCAGTCAGTCTCAGAATATCACTGGGCTTTCATAGTACCTCAGACTGAAATTTTACCTTTTCTAGGATAACCATATTGTAACCAATGTTCCCTTTTTAGTGAAATTTATAAGACTTTAATTTTTTTTCTCTATAGTCCACCTTTCTTGCCACAAAATTGAGCCAACTAACAAAATCATTTTTGCATGTGGAACTCTAGAAGCTACAGTGCCCGTTTTTGGACCTGGTGATATGGAATGCTTCTCAAGTTATACAGTGTCACTTGGGGAGGAAGTTTCAGGGCTCTTCAAATTCCAAGCAGATACACCAACATAGTTGTGGCTAGATTTATTTATTTATTTATTTATTACATTTTTATATTGATCTTCCTCTAAGGAGATCAGGGTGGTGTTCCTAGCTAGTTCTTCATCTCCTCTTGTCCTCACAACAACCCTGGACGCAATCCTAATCCCTTATGTCAGTACTTTCCAGCACTGACTTAATAATAATAATAATAATAATAATAATAATAAAACTTTATTTTTATCCCGCCCTTCTCCCAAAAAGGGACCCAGGGCGGCTAAGGGCAATGCAAAAGGGACTTAAGGGCAATGCAGCTCTGAGGAAAGAGAACAAACATTCCCTTACTTTGAGGAGGCCTCGGTGAGTGACACCCAACTGCAGGATGCAGCACATGTCCCATTGGCACCGCTATGCTAGTTTTGGAAAGCACTGACATAAGGGGTTAGGATTGTGCCCCCTGTGAGGTAGATGAGGCTGAGAGATAGTGACTGGCCCAAAGTCGCCCAGGACACTTCATGGCTGAACTGGAATTTGAACCTGAATCTTTCAGATCTAAATCCAACAACCACTACACACCCTGGCTCCCCGGTATGTCCTGTGTTACATCATTCATAGGGAGAAAAAAATAAGGACCATCAAACTTTCCTTGGTAGCAAGAACTTCAGGTACTTCTTGTGTGACAGGGAGTCTCAATTCCCTGTTCTCACAGAGCATTCTAGCAGATGGGTCTGCTTTTCACAGGTACATTATTTAGCACTATGAGAATGGGAAAAATCTTGGTAGAGCAGTTATAAAACCTCTGCAGGGAGAAATGTATTATGGACACTAGACAGTCAAGAAACAACTACAGAAAAAAGCAGGTCTGGACTGCATGTTATATAGGGACACCCATATAATAAATAATAACTTTAAAAAATTGTGTGGATAAGCCCAGAGGTGTTAACATTTAGTAGTAGCATCTTGCTGCTGCTTTTCCCTTTAGGAAGTGAAAGTGCTTTGACACCCACATGAAACATAAAGGCCACGCTGGTTGTTGCTTTATTCTATAACAAGAAACACATCCTTATATGAACATGACATTCCTGAATTTCCACTTCAGCTCAAGAAGTGGATGGCACAAGATCAAAGAAACCATTTCTCTCTGTACTGTGTATTCCCACTTGAAAGGACTAAGGGCCCAAACTGAAAGACATTTAGTTGACTAAATTAGTTGATTAAATTAGATTGACCCTGAGCACTTGCACTGTAGGTTCCAGAAGAGTTAAGTAAGCTGTAATAAAGATATGGGGTAGCCCAAGTATAATAACATTTTAACTGCTTACACACACACACACACACACACACACACACACACACACTCTGTTGTCAAGGTCTTCATTTTGTTTCTGTGCAAGTATGATATGACTTTGAAAATTTATTTCACTTGAAATTAAATGTAAACTTTCTTAAGCTGTAAAAGTCTCTGCAGGATTAATTCTGTCATAGATGCATGTTCCATTCTACATTATTTCATCTACTAGCCAGTTCAGGTTCTTTTTACCTGGTATGGTGTATTTCATTGAATTGTTTTGTCAGATGCTGTCAGGCCAACCTACTATTGTTAAAGAAAATCATACTAAATCATTTTGGCATGAGCCTTGCAGGAAGAAGGCACAGAATATGAAAGGTTTGATGAAATCAAGGATTTGATTTCAATATTGTAAAAGACTGCCTGTCAAAAATAAAATAATTCTTTTAAAAGTTTTTAATAAATAAATGGTTTTTAAATACTGACAGTACACCTTATCCAAAGTTTTGAATTATTTGTCTTAAACTATCATTGCTTTGACTCAAATCTGTGAAATACCGTTCCTTTTTTTCTCCTTCTGAATATTGATGATGGGTAGAAACACTACGAATATCGTAATGTTAGTGCACTGAATTTGAAAACTGTAATATCACATACTGAAATCTGTATTTGCTAACAAAAAGCCTTAACATGAAAAAAACTCCACCAGTTCTTAGTTTTACAAAGGATGGCAAGGAGCCCTAATTTAATGTTTTCTTTCCTACAAATATTGTAGACATATTTAATGTACCACATCCAGAGTAACACTTCCATGATTAAAAACTTGCTCCATGAATGCAAGTTGTCTTTGAGAACAGAGCGTTCAACTTGCACAAAGTGTCCTTGTAGCGTTCCACTTCTTCCATTCTCAGAAAGAGCTTGTGTGCCTGGAGTGCACTTCCATTCATAAAAATGTTACTCTGGATGTAATCCCATGACTTCTATGCATGAAGAGCAAGTTTGAAACTTGGAGGAGGGGGCATTGGGGTTAGAGGGATAACAGTTGACTTCACCAAAAATAAAGCCCCAGCTTTATTTAGCCCCAGCACAGCTTTAACCTGTGCTTAATTAAATTCTTTCATTCATGGGAAGTAAATTATATGAATGTTCTGGGTATAGGTCATATTGAAGAATATTAGGAAATCCTGGTTTCCCACTATGAGAAGAAGATTGTAGGCTCCCCCTATTTTCACACATAAAAAGTAATTACCTTTTGAATCATAGAATTGGAAGGTACCCACAAGGTCATCTAGGCTACCCCTGCCTGTAGCATGAAATCCACCTAGAACAGCCTTTTTCATCTCAGGGCATTCTGACAAGGTACTAAAATTGTCAAGACTATCAGTTTTTTGACAATTGATAAGGCACATTGCCCTGCTTTTGGTTGGCTCACATTCCCCAGTGTCCCTCCCCCAAACTCCTGCGGCACACCTGCGTACCATTCATGGCAAACCAATGTGCCACAGCAGTGGTTGAAAATCACTGTCCTAGAACATCTCCAGCAGGTGCCTGTGGAGCCTCTGCCTGAAGATCTCCAGTGAGGGAGGATCTACTATCTCCTTTGGCCATTTGTTCCACTGCCGAACCACCCTTACCAACAAGAATTTCTTCCTGATGTTGAGCTGGAATCTCCTCCCTTGCAATTGGCACTCATTTGATCCAGTTCTATTCTCAGAGGCAGATGAGAACAAATTTATTCCTTCTTCCATATTAAAGGCTTTAGGTATTCGAAGAATCATACCCCTCTCAGCCTTCTCCAGGTGAAATATACTACGTTCCCTCAACCTTTTCTTGGGCTTCTTTTCCAGCTCTTTGATCATCCTTGCCACTCTTCTGAACCCACTCCAGTTTGGCTGCATCTTACCTAAAATGTGATGATCCCCAGAATTGGACACGGTACTCTAGGTGAGGGCTGACCAATGCAGAGTAAAGCAGAAACACTACTTCTAGTGACTCGGCAGCTACGGTTCTACTAACGCAGGCTAAAATTGTGTTAGCCTTCTTTGCAGCTGCATCACACTGCTGGCTCATCTTGTGATTCAAATCTTGTGATTCACAAAACTCCAAGATCGCTCACATTTGCTGCTAAGCCAGGGATCTCCCATTCTATGCCTGCATCTTTTGTTATTTTAACCCAAGTGCTGAACCCTGAATTTTTCCCTGTTGAACATCATCTCACTTTCAATTTAATATAAAGCACAGTTCCAAGTTAAGTTAAAACCACATTTAATCAAACTGGATTGAAAACCACAGTCTGATCCTGCTTTTGTTTTACCCAACTCTGGTTCCTGAGTTTGTTCTTATGTTAACATAGGATTTTGATTTAGTTCAAACTGAAGACGTGAATGAGGAGAAGAAATATAGCAAATGAGCCTGTGGTTCTCCAAGGCACATTCTCATAGCAAGAAACTAAGATTAACCCACCCTCTCATAATATTTTTAAAAAAACAAAACAGCAAATGCTAAGATTAAAAATGTGATGTTACATTGGGAAGACTATTATTACTGTTTTGAATGTCTTGAACATTTGGCTACCTTGAGCATTAGTTTATGGTGGAAAAGGAGGATATAAATGCCTAAAATAAGTATTAATTTGCTGTAAATATGTACAATCTAAATTTCACAGAGGTGCACACAAGAAAGCAATTCCTAAAGTCCCTTTTAGAGTAATTTACATTATATAACATTTCTTATATGAAATATAGATTTTTCTGTACCATCAATTTTTAGTATTGCATTGGAAGATTTGTTCCAAAATCGCTAGTGCAGTAGAAGGTCATTTGTATATACAAACACAACATCTGTGTTGAAGTACCATTGAAACAACTGGCTTGTCTTTGTTCAGTGTGTACATAAATGGGTCGGTCTACCTTATCACTGAACCAAGAAAGAGTATGACTTTCCAGTTCAGTTATATTAGAAAATTCAGGTTATCAAGTAAATGATGGTTAAAAAGTGTTTTTGTAATATGCTGTTGTAGCTAAAGATAGCAAATATGTGATTACTCGAGACTACGTTCTTCATAAATCTTTCTCCAAAAATTAAATGGAACTATTTGAAAGCATGTGATTTGAGGTTTACAAAAACACATACTGATCGTGCTGACTCCTCTACCTGAAATGTCAGCATATTATTCATTATCTGTTTTATTGTTGATTTCAGGTTCTTGAGTGTTTATTATGAAATTGGAAGCCAAATGGGACTACCCTAAATTTAAGGTAGTACTTTCATATTGTCGGGGTACTCCTTAGCTGGCTTATTATAAATAAAGGCGTGCCCCAGTATACACAGTGCTTCTGTTCTGGAACCCACCGCAGTTAATTGAAACCGTGAATAACTGGGAACTCCCCGCACCTCCGGAGGGTCTTCTGAGCCCAGTAGAGGCTGTGCATGTCAGCCAGTAAGAACATAAGAACAGCCCCACTGGATCAGGCCAAAGGCCCATCTAGTCCAGCTTCCTGTATCTCACAGCGGCCCACCAAATGCCCCAGGGAGCACACCAGATAACAAGAGACCTCATCCTGGTGCCCTCCCTTGCATCTGGCATTCTGATAAAGCCCATTTCTAAAATCAGGAGGTTGCGCATACACATCATGGCTTGTACCCCATAATGGATTTTTCCTCCAGAAACTTGTCCAATCCCCTTTTAAAGGCGTCTAGGCTAGACACCAGCACCACATCCTGTGGCAAGGAGTTCCACAGACCAACCACACGCTGAGTAAAGAAATATTTTCTTTTGTCTGTCCTAACCCGCCCAACACTCAATTTTAGTGGATGTCCCCTGGTTCTGGTATTATGTGAGAGTGTAAAGAGCATCTCTCTATCCACTCTGTCCATCCCCTGCATAATTTTGTATGTCTCAATCATGTCCCCCCTCAGGCGTCTCTTTTCTAGGCTGAAGAGGCCCAAACGCCATAGCCTTTCCTCATAAGGAAGGTGCCCCAGCCCTGTAATCATCTTAGTCGCTCTCTTTTGCACCTTTTCCATTTCCACTATATCCTTTTTGAGATGTGGCGACCAGAACTGGACACAATACTCCAGGTGTGGCCTTACCATAGATTTGTACAACGGCATTATAATATTAGCCGTTTTGTTCTCAATACCCTTCCTAATGATCCCAAGCATAGAATTGGCCTTCTTCACTGCCACCGCACATTGGGTCGACACTTTCATCGACCTGTCCACCACCACTCCAAGATCTCTCTCCTGATCTGTCACAGACAGCTCAGAACCCATCAGCCTATATCTAAAGTTTTGATTTTTTCTCCCAATGTGCATGACTTTACACTTACTGACATTGAAGCGCATCTGCCATTTTGCTGCCCATTCTGCCAGTCTGGAGAGATCCTTCTGGAGCTCCTCACAATCACTTCTGGTCTTTACCACTCGGAAAAGTTTGGTGTCGTCTGCAAACTTAGCCACTTCACTGCTCAACCCTGTCTCCAGGTCATTTATGAAGAGGTTGAAAAGCACCGGTCCCAGGACAGATCCTTGGGGCACACCACTTTTCACTTCTCTCCATGGTGAAAATTGCCCATTGACACCCACTCTCTGCTTCCTGGCCTCCAACCAGTTCTTAGTCCATGAGAGGACCTGTCCTCTAATTCCCTGACTGTGGAGCTTTAGCCTTTGGTGAGGGACCCTGTCAAACGCCTTCTGAAAGTCCAGATATATAATGTCCACGGGTTCTCCCGCATCCACATGCCTGTTGACCTTTTCAAAGAATTCTATAAGGTTCGTGAGGCAATACCCTTAGAGAAGCCATGCTGACTCTCCCTCAGCAAGGCCTGATCATCTATGTGTTTTGAGATCCTATCTTTGATGAGGCATTCCACCATCTTACCCGGTATGGATGTTAGGCTGACCGGCCTATAGTTTCCCAGGTCCCCCCTCTTTCCCTTTTTAAAAATAGGCGTGACATTTGCTATCCTCCAATCTTCTGGCACCGTGGCCGTTTTGAGGAACAAGTTGCATACCTTAGTCAAGAGATCTGCAACTTCATTCTTCAATTCCTTAATAACTCTTGGGTGGATGCCATCAGGGCCCGGTGACTTATTGATCTTTAATTTATCAATGAGGTCTGAAACATCTTCTCTTTTAACCTCTATCTGACTTAACTCCTCGGTCAGGAGGTGCCGTTCGGGCAGCAGTATCTGCCCGAGGTCTTCTGCCGTGAAGACAGATGCAAAGAACTCATTTAATTTCTCTGCCATCTCTAAGTCTCCTTTTATCTCCGCTTTCCCTCCCTCACCATCCAGAGGGCCAACCGCTTCTCTGGCGGGTTTCCTGCTTCTAACATATTTGAAGAAGCTTTTATTATTCCCCTTAATGTTGCTGGCCATGCGTTCCTCATAGTCTCGCTTGGCCTCCCGTATCACCTTCTTACATTTCTTTTGCCACAGTTTATGTTCCTTTTTATTCTCCTCATTAGGGCAAGACTTCCATTTACGGAAGGAAGCTTCCTTGCCCTTCACAGCCTCTCTAACTTGGCTGGTTAGCCATGCGGGCACCCTCCTGGATTTAGTGGAACCCTTCTTTCTTTGCGGTATACACCTCTGCTGGGCCTCTATTACTGTTGTTTTAAGCAGTCTCCATGCACTCTGGAGAGATTGGACTCTTTTTACCCTCCCTTTCAACCTCCTTCTAACCAGCCTCCTCATTTGGGGGAAGTCCGCCTGTCGGAAGTCAAGGGTTTTTGTTAGAGATTTGCCTGGTATTCTTCCCCCAACGTGCACGTCAAAACGGATCGCAGCATGATCACTGTTCCCCAATGGCTCAGTAACGTTTACATCTCTAACCAGGTCCTGCGTACCGCACAATATTAAATCCAGAGTCACCTGTCCTCTGGTGGGCTCCGTGACTAGCTACTCTAAGCCACAGTCATTTAACACGTCAAGAAATCCGGTTTCCTTATCGTGACCAGAACACAAATTGACCCAGTCAATATGAGGATAATTGAAGTCCCCCATGATTACAACCCTGTCCCTCCTTGTCACCTCCCTGATCTGTTTCCTCATTTCAAGGTCCCCATCCGATTTCTGGTCTGGAGTACGATAGCACGCCCCCAGTATTACATCGCTGCACAAGCCTGGTAATTTAACCCACAGAGATTCTACGGTGGAGTCGGACCCACCTTCAATCTCTACTTTGCTGGATTCTATCCCTTCCTTAACATAAACGGCCACCCCACCTCCAACACGCCCCTGCCTGTCCCTCCTGTAGAGTTTATAGCCCGGGATTGCGGTATCCCACTGATTCTCCACATTCCACCAGGTTTCCGTTATGCCCACTATGTCAATGTTTTCCCTTGTGGAAACAGTGGCCTCTGCTGTCCTCATAATGACAGAAAATAGAGAAAAAATGCTACGTCCAGTTTCTCCATGAGAGAAAGGGGTATGTGCTTTCTCCTGAAACATTATATGGGGAGGTTTCAGAGAGGGAAAAGGACACTTTTCCCCCTTACCCACTTGCCAAAGCTCCCCTCAACCCCCAGTAAATAGCAACAGAGAACTTGGGTTTGAGGCTGTCAGCCATCCTTAGATTTATTTTTACTATTTTATTTTTCTAAATTTCTACCCTGCGTTATCTCCCTGAAAGGCTAGATCTGATGCCCTTTGTAATATGTAGTACAGCATGGGAAGGTTTTGTGTGGGTTTGCTTTTTATCTGTTATGACCATGTTTTATTTGCTTTCTGTAAACCACAAACAATTAAGAGAGATGTGTTATACATAAATAAATGAATAAAAGTGCAGAAAGAATGGAGGGGGAAGAAAGGGAAAAAAAGGGCTTTCTTTTCAATCCCTCTTCTGTAATCTCGAAACTGAACTACAAGGCAGATCCTGGCTGGCTGGGGCTTTGAACACAAACGTGTTACAAGCTGAAGATATAGCAGCAATATTTTCTGCAGTTACACCTATTCCTTGTAATACTGAATTTGGTAGTTTCTTACCTTTCAGCTGAGCTTTGAAACAGGGCTACACATATACGGGCTAGTAGTTCTGACTGCCCTGGAGAATTTTCCAGGTTTAATGGGAAAAAAATATTCTGTAAATTAAAAGAAAAAGGTAAGAGAGAACCTCAACCTTTTATCTTTTAGCCTATCTTTTAACCTTTAGCCTTTATAGAATTTTGAAGGTGGAGATTAGGATAGGTGGATGCTCACTGTGAGGCTAGAGATCTCCCCTTTCTGACTGTTAAGGTGTCATGAGAGAAGAAAGGAGGGTAAAAGGAGACCTCTTTTTTCTCCCACCACACCCACACTGTATACAGCAATAAAGTGCTCAGATTTGGGGCTGGAAGCAATTGCTGAACCTCAGCTCTTCCCTGTTGTGCTGTTTAGCAAAGTCCCTTCCTAGAAAGCCCTAGACTGTGTTTTGTCAAGGCCCTTGTTTGCTCTATCCCCAGCCTTGAACAGCAGAAGCACATCTGTGAGTAACTGGAGAAGCACTGTAACTTTTTTTTCGGAATCTCCATTTGTTCCTTCTTAATACCAAATTTACAGCCCAATCCTATGTAGTTCTACTCAGAAGTAAGTCCCATTGTGGCCTACTCCCAGGAAAGTGTGCATAGAGTTGTAGCTTCAGTGGTGCTATGCCCATCTGCCGGGTAGAAAAATGAGGTCACCCACAGATAAGGCAGTGTTATTAGCAGTATTTATATACCACTTTTCAACTAAAAGTTCACAAAGCGGTTTTACAGAGAAAAATAAAATAACTAATGGCTCCCTGTCCCAAAAGGGCTCACATTCTACAAAGATGCAAAAAGAACACCAGCAGGCAGCCACCAGAAAAGACACTGCTGGCGTGAGGTGGGCTAGTTACTCTCCCCCTGCTAAAAAGAGGAGCACCCACTGATAAAATTCAGGTTTGAGAATGTGCACCATGAATACATCCCCTGAACCTACTTTCTCCCATCCCCCATGCTTCAAGAAACAAGGGATAAATATATACTTCCTTGCCTCATTTGTGCCACTCATGATCAGGCAGATGAGATGTAGTTTCCTAGACCCAGAACACTAAACCTCAACAGACAGAAGATAGGGCAACTGAACCATAGCAGTATCTTTTTGAGATTGTTAGTGTTATTAAAAATATTTATATACTTTAACTTTTCAGTTAAAGCAGTTCACATAGCAGAATAAATGAAGATGAAGAAAAAAATTCATCTGGGTGAACTGGAAGCTACGTATCTAGCTCCAGAGCCAAGAAGTTTTGCAGTATTATGCTGGGGAGGGGGGAATTTTCCTCTTCATGCTTGGTTCCTTTCTTTTCTGAGCTCTTTTCTATACCCCCTTCCCCCTCAGTTTTCATTTTCTAATACTCTCTGCATTCTTACTGTTATTTCTCTTATATTAGGCTGTAGCGTAGCTGGGAGGCAAAATGGTAAGTACTGCAGGCGCTGCAGTGCCCACTTGCCATCATAGTCATTCTAGGCAACGATAGCAGCACGCAGGTGCTTGCCAAACTGAACAGTGTCTCCTGTGTATTGCCATTGCTGCCCAGAGTGGCTCTGATGGTGACTGGGAGAAGCCGTTTACACAGTGCATTGTGGTGTCTGCCCCCCACACACACATTTTGCCCCCTATTGATTCTAGTTTCATTTTTTATTAATTTATGTTCTGGATGTTAATTGCTATACACCCTAGCTTTAAATATGCACACTAGCATCCTTTTCAGCAGTAACATGGTTATCATCCTGCAGTGCCAGGATCAGACCATTAAAGGGTATTAATTGAAGATTGATACTTGCTTTTTCCCCCCTGAACTTTTCCCCTGTGTTGTTCACTCTCTGGGCTGTGCACTTACTGTAGCAGTGCTTCATGATTAACACTATCAGAGTTCAGGAATTGCAGGATTAGTTAGGCCACAATTTTCTTTTCATCTCTTTTAAGTATATAGGGCTGCAGTCCTATATACACTTTCCTGGAGTAAGTCCCATTGAACATAGTAGGACTTACTTCTGAGTAGACATGTATAGAATTGTGCTCTAAATCATTTATTAAGCCATTTCTGCCCAAAATTGCATATATGCAACAGGGGTCAAATGTGCACATCTGTGTGCTGGACAGAAATGAGTTAAGTATAGGTTCTTATATTATAGCGCAATCCACGTATATCTACTCAGAATTTCCATTGTTTTCAATAGGACTTACTCCCTGGAAAGTGCATAAGATTGCTGTGTTAAGTAGCTTAGGAACTGTTGCAGTTCCTTCCCATGCTGCCAGGGTAGTGTAGGAAGTCTCAGATCATGTGGTAGGAGTCCACATTGTGGCCCTCCCACATGCCAGCTTCAATCCTTAGGAAACTGGGTTAACTCTAGAGTGGGGAGTATCCTCAGTATAGATTCCTCCCATATGATCCAGAGCTCCTTGTGTTGCCCTGGGAGTGTAGGAAGAAGCAACTCTGGAGCAGAGTCATTGTCTTTAAGTCTTTGTCATAGCCACAGTAGTTTGATTCGCAAGCCTAAACCACCACTGCCATCTCAGTTACATATCTTGTTGAGAAGTTACTAACATCCAGACATTCCTGATTTGGTGAGCCATTTCCTAAAATGGGAAGTTGAATGTTGGATGTAAATTCTTAAATAGTTTATCTGATATCTAATTTCTCTATTTTTTCTGTGTGATTTTAGCTTCAGATAAGCAGCTGTAGTTTGTTTTCAGGTTCTCTATAGCCTACCCAATAATCTGCCCTAAGGATGTTGTTAATTCCTAGCCATATGTAATTACTGTCCAGCATTTCATGCATTGTTCCCTCAACCAAATGCTACTATGTGAGTTATGCCTTTTGCTAGTATAAGTGTCTGGCTTTATAATGTTAACAAAATACTCTATGCTGTTTAGTGCTTTCTATTAAAATGGGGTTCTGTTAACATAAAGCAAAACTGCATTAAGGAAAAAAAGACTGAAATGAAATGTGGCTTAGTTCCTCTTCTTCAGCAGTGCCATACCATGGGCTGTTTCTGCTTGGTCTGCATCATCATCAGAACTAAAAATAACATTCCCATAGTTTTATTGGCAGAGTTGTTAGAGCTGCTTCTTTAATTCTCGTTAAAAATGAATGGAGGGAAATGCAACATAAATATTAAATGTGAGCAGTTATTTTCGTATCTACCTACCAGGAGCTTCCTTGGATTCAAGTATTGCTAGTTAAATTAACTTTTATACTTATCTTAAATAAAGCATATTTAGGCTGCAATCCTATATACATGTTGGGGTTCCCCTCCTCCCCCGAGTCCCCAGCTTACCCAGGGAGGAAGCTTCTGGACCTGAGCAGAGGCAGCAGCCTTCCCAGCCCTCTCAGGAACAACCCTGGCAACTCCAGGTGAGAGGAGGTGGGAGGGAAACAGAGAGAGAAAGGGGAGGAGTTATGGTAAGCCCAGCGAAGGGCAAGCCCAGAGACAGGCCCTTTTTATACCATCCCTGTGAGGGAAGGGGAGGGGCCAAAGGGGAGGGGTCTGCCCTACATAAACCTGGAGGCCAGGGATGACAAGGCAGGTGGGAGTTAGAAGAGCAGGCAGGAGGATCTGCTGCTAGCAGCCCCTGCTCCTGACTAATGAATGCTGCCAACCCAAAGAAGGGGAACCGGGTGATGCAACCCCCCCTTCTTGTGGGGAACAAGTCTGAGGCCTCCACAAGGGGTCCCCCTCAGAAAGGCCGGGTGGGCCCTCCCCTCCCCCACAGGGAGGCCTCACAATACACTTGCCTGGGAGTAAGTCCCATGGAATTCAATAGAACTTACTTCCAAATAGATATATATAGGATTGCATTGTCAGTTTCTTTTATACATTCTTGATATTTGCTTTTAATATTTATATTTCATTAAATCTTAATTTTCAAGTGCATATTGAGGCATTCATTTTTAATAATGTAAAAAATAATTCCCCTCAAGAATTTATAGTTTCAAAATTTGGTGACTGTAATTAGTTTATAGCACCAAAATCCATGAAAATCAGAGACTAGTGCCCCATTCCCGCTCCAATCACACTTTCCAAAAAAGAGAGAAAGAAGCATTTGCATGTGCAACATTTGAAAGTGGATCTAAATGCCCTTTTGAAGGAACATCCCACTGAAACCAGTGCAATGTGGATAAAAAGCATGTGCTTGGAGTCACATCTCATGTACTGTCCCATTTCCTGTTCAGTAAGTAATACAAGTACAGAAACCTGCTTACAGGCATGTATCTTCTTAGTTGGATTGGAGTACATGTCTGACCTGCCATGATTTTTCCTTCGCTTTAACAGTACATGTTCAAGCTAACTAATAGTAGACTGAGAGCCCAATTCTATTTTCCCACTCCTGCTGATGCAGTTGCACCAAAACTGCGCACACTGTGTCCAGTGGGGTGGGGTGGGGTGGATCAGGATTTAAATTCCCTTACACCTGTGTAAGCCTCCTGACCCTGCAACGGTTCTCCTCAAACCTATGCTAGCAATTGGGAGACAGAGAAAATGGGGGACAGGATCCAGCATACGCCATTGTCATTGGATCCACTCACTCCTGCAGCCTCCCTGTCTCCATAATGCCTTCTCCCTGCCTAGTCTGACCCCTTCCCTGATCCTCCTACCCTCCCACCTCTCCCACTGTGTCATCTGCTCTGGCTGGTGGCAAGAGAGCTGATGGCACGAACAGGAAGGTTTCCTGGCAATGCGCTACTCAGTGCATTGTCAGTAGGCTCTTTATGACTGCTTTTCAGAAGTCTCCGGCAGCAGAACATACATTCTGCTGCCAACCAGAGCCCATAGCATTGTGCTGTGCAGAGGTGTAGCAAGGGTGGAGTCTAAGGGGCACCTGCCTCAGGCACTGCACCAAGGGGATCACATGAACATGGCTGCCCCTCAGTCTCCACCCTAGTTACGGAGAAGGCACTGGCAGCTTCATGCCCCCCTTTCCTTCTTCAAAGGGGAGCCTCCACAGGAGAAGGAATAGGGGGATGCGAAGCCACTGCAGTGAGCGATCCCTCCTCTGGGAAGAGCACTTCTCTGGATGCTGGGGCAGTACATTTTGCCACTGGCACTGTGAATTATTGGATTCCCTATTAGAATTCCCATGAGATGCAATTCTGGACTAACATACCTTAAAAGCAGAATCACATTCATAGGAAATACATTTTTGTTTTCCTTATTTCCGATTCAAGCATAGACCAAGTTTGGCTTTGGACCTGCCACGTAATAGCTTGAACATGAGTGACTCAAGAGCCCTCTCACTGTGCTTCTTGGAACATTTTTGCATCATATTCTAACAGACCAAACTTATTGACTCTTTATGCTGGAGGAACTAACATTCTGCCTGTGCTGGCTGACTTAGGACACAATCCTACCCTGCGCTGGATCAGGCAAGTCAAGAGGCTTGCGCTGTATCCAGTGCAGGATAGGGGCCAGAATCGGCTCAGCGCCCTGGCCCCTATAGGTCTCCTTGGACCTGTGCCACTTCTAGAGGTGGCACAAGTCAGAGGAGAGCAGAGCAGCTTCAAGCTCCCTGGGAATGGAGGTTGGAATCCTGCATAATTGCTGGATCCCAGCCCCATCTCCTGCTCCCTGCCTGCCTGTCCCCAGGGCCACCTGCCCTCTCCCCGCCCTGGAATGCCTCCCTCCCGCCTCCTGCCTGCCCACCGCAGAGCCTGGGCTGACACAAGGCTCACTGCGTGTGCCGGCACACCTCTACTTTACAACACATTTGCAAACCTCCTAGGCCAGCACAAGGGACTTGCGCCAGACCAAGTGCAGCTTAGGATTGCACTGTTAGGTAGTTGCAAAGACACTTCTAGTGGCTATAGCATTCTTGCACATGTCAGCAGATCACCAGCCACAAGGTAAGGCTGCAGGAAGGGTGAAACTAGATGGTGAGAGGGGTGTAATGGGGCATAGAGGCTGTGGAAGGAAGTGGATCTGATAGAGGTGGTGGATCTGATAGAGATAGAGATCCTATCCACTCTGTAAGCAGCTTTCTCACTCCCTTTCTGTCCTTGGTCTTTCACCAGCTAAGGAGCTAGCACAGTTCTGAGGATACCCATTGCGGAGCAGTAGATTTGCAGAGGTGTAAGTCCTCCCAATCCTCCCCACTAGATAAAGCATGCCTGTTTTTGTGCAGTTGCATTAGTGGGGGGGCGGACGGGGAGGATTGGGCCTAAAGTTACCCTGCCTTTGCTAGGCCACCAGGTAAAAATAAGCACAAACTTTTCTGCTATTATTGAGGTTAGAAACCAATCCAGAGATCTACAGAAACAATGGACAATAGTGTGCATGCAGCCACCCAGCAGAAGTGGAGGCCTCATGCTGGATCCAGCCGCTTTGAGTGATGGGAGGTGAAAATAAGAAATATAAACCTTTTAATAAATAAATAAATTTCCCCTCCTTCAGCACCCTTTTCAGCATTCAGAACAAAAAAATGCTCATTTGATCAGGGGCGTTACGTATTGATCCTTTATTTGTCTAATGAGCCTTTATTTGTCCAATAACATAATTTGACAGTCCTGATGATATTTTGGATGTTTTTTACAATAGAGTTATTCATTCTTTAGCAAACAAAATCAGTACTGGTTTTTAACGGGGTTTTTTAATCATTTCTGAAATTTCTGGAAAATAGTTTTCAGTTCTTGTCATTTATTGAAAAAGTAAGGAGATATATAAATTATTATTATTTAAAATAATGTTTGTAGCTTAGTAGCAATGTTGTAAAAATACTTGCATGTTTGAAAATCACACTAGCTATTCTTGTTTCAAATTTCATTTAATAGATTGTTCTGTATGATTTTATGATAACCAGATTATTCCTTGAACAGGAATTAAGAGTAAAGCTGCCAGGAAGAGCTTTTGTTGTCAATGTAGTTCCCGCCTCATGTTTTATGAGAGATTTCATGGTCTCATTGTAAAGAGTGGATGATTTAAAACCAAGATGTTACCAAGATAAACTTTCCCATTGTCATTAATGAGGATGGGTAATACTGAGTGACAAGTGCATTAGGAATGACATAGAAAGAGCTGTTAGATTTGTCAGAGCTTATCACTTCAGGCTATGAAACCTGATGGCTTGGGGGTGTGTGTGTGTGTGTGTGTGTGTGTGTAATTTTTTGCTAATGGCCCAACTTGGTGATTTCTCACATAGGTGTTTTACCATCTTGTTGCTATAACACTTTCAAAAGGTAAAGCAGTATTAAGAATATGAAAAATTGAGTAAATGACCTCTCTAATCACAGGCAGTTCATGAATCTGAAATACTTACATAAATTGAAAATCAAAATTATTTCAATGAATCTTTTTTTCAGGAGAAATGCTGAAGCTAAAGTGAACTGCAACTAAACTGAATTTTAGTTTGTAACTGCAAGCTTTATACTCATTTATAAAAGATTTATGTTTTTATATTCACAATAAGGATCTTTCAATAGAAACTTAAAATTGGGGCACTAATTGACTTTATATAATTTCTTTAAGAAAGCTTTTAAAATATTAATGACAATATTTAATAATACATGACATTTTCTGGTGTTTAAAATCTCTCCAAACTACAACTTGCCTATCGATTTCCATTTTGAGCAAGCAATTGGTCACTTTTTCGCCTTGATTCATCTTGCCTGGCTGCCAACCAAATTTTGCCTCTGTGTACCTTCTTGATGCTAATAATGACTGAGTTTCTGTTCGTTTGCGTGCAAGATTTCCCAAGCGGCTGTTTGGGGCTGGGATAAACTATCTATCATGATTGCATACAACTAATCTGCCTCAACCAAACCACCCAGTGATTGAAATTACATTTGACAATTCACCTCTCCTTGGCGTGCCTGAGGTGAACATAGCTACAGACCATCCCCGGAAGGGCATAACTACTCTTCCATATGCTGGGAAGGATCTTTTTATTTGTGTCAAGAGACTTTTAGCCAAGCACGTAGAAACAGGGAAAGGTGGAGGTCTTATTCACATCTTCATTTGTTTTTCACTATATCACCTTTTAATTTTTCTCTAACATTTATTTTTGCCAAATGCTGGATTTTTTTTAATGACAGTTCATTAGAGTTCTAAGAAGCTTGTTTACTTTAGTAGGAAATCACTCAGCATAAGATATTAACTTTTACACAGAGAAAAGATATTTAATGGCCCATTCCTTAACCCCCATCATCCTATGTGATATAGCTGTGCTTCTGGAGTATTTGCTACATCCAGTGGGGGGGGGGGGGAACCAGAAGCCTCAGGAGAGGTAAGTAAAAATATTTTTTACTTAACTTCCCATAGGTTGCCTCACTGTCAATGGATCTGCACCAGCTATTTTGCTGGAATAGTTCTGAGGAGAGGCAGAGAATGTGTTGGGCCGGGAAATGGTTAGAATCTGGCATGGCCTCATGTTGCCATGAGTCATCCCCTTGCCACCTCAATTCATTCCAATCCTTCCTAGTCCTACCCCTTCTGCCACTTTACCTGCAAATCTTTTTTATTAACTACATGTACAATGGTTAAATATCAAGGATATCATTATTTGATTACATTTACATCCTGCACCTATTTGGAGCACTGCAACTTACTTCTGTCAACGAAATAACTATTTTCAACACTACCTTTCGCATGGGGTATGTGGTTCTATTTCCTGTAGGTAATGTAACAAACATTGCCCTTGGGGTAGGGAAGGACCAGGGGAGACACCAACCCACCCCGTGACAGGTAAGGAAAATTTATACATCATTTGAAATGGGGTCACTTGCAGACAGTGTAAATTTATCCCAGCCCAAATATTGTCCCTGAACGTACCTCTTTACTTTCTCTTAAATAAATGATTACAGGTGCCTTTGTATTCCTGGGGGATCTGTTCCTGAACTCCTGGTGGATACTAAAAACAGTGGATAATCACATCCTTGGTTTTCGGCCCACTTTTGGAACACAACCAGAGCCCTTCTGAGCCTCCCAGATGTGACTGAAACAAGGTTCTGGTCGCATCTGGGAGGTCTACAGGGGGGTGTCATCTGGAGGTTCAGCATCTGCAGTAAGCAAGTTTGCAGATGCCATGGATAAATGCCCCACCTGTATATGGGTAGTTCACCCTCAGTTTACTAGGAGTAATCACTAGAGATTGATTACTAGTTACCTAGTTTTCTTCCTTTGGTCATATTGTATACTGTGTGCTGTATACTATTGCATTCTCTAGAGCAGAGGTTCTCAAACTGGGAGCCCAGAATCCAGCAGTCGGTTGTGACCCAATTTTTGGTGGTTTGTGAAACTGACAGGGCAGTTTAGGGTATGTGCATCAAGGATTAAACAAACTGCTACTGGAGGGGAGAAGCACTGCTGCTCAATCACCATTATAGCCACACTTTCGGCATTTATAAATCAGGCAGCAGCTTCTTGGGTCTCTAAAAAGTTTGAGAACCGCTGCTCTAGAGGATAGACATGCAACTGCTTTAGTTTTTCCTGTCATAGGCTCTGATCCACATACTTTACTTAACACTTGAAACATAACATTTAACTTCTCCTTCACTTCTCCCAAACTAACAGACCTGTTGAGAATTGGGCTGTCACACAGACTTTTGCAACAGCGGCAGCTAGTTCTGCTGTTGCAAAATGGCTACAATGCAAAGCATCAGACAAGGCAGCCATAGGGGTAGGGCCAGTCTTGCCTCACGAACCTTATTCTTTGAAAAGGTCAACAGGCATGTACATGTGGGAGAACCCGTGGACATTATATATCTGGACTTTCAGAAGGCATTTGACACGGTCCCTCACCAAAGGCTACTGAAAAAACTCCACAGTCAGGGAATTAGAGAACAGGTCCTCTCATGGATTGAGAACTGGTTGGAGGCCAGGAAGCAGAGAGTGGGTGTCAATGGGCAATTTTCACAATGGAGAGAAGTGAAAAGTGGTGTGCCCCAAGGATCTGTCCTGGGACTTGTGCTTTTCAGCCTCTTCATAAATGACCTGGAGACAGGGTTGAGCAGTGAAGTGGCTAAGTTTGCAGACGACACCAAACTTTTCCGAGTGGTGAAGACCAGAAGTGATTGTGAGGAGCTCCAGAAGGATCTCTCCAGACTGGCAGAATGGGCAGCAAAATGGCAGATGCGCTTCAATGTCAGTAAGTGTAAAGTCACGCACATTGGGGCAAAAAATCAAAACTTCACATATAGGCTAATGGGTTCTGAGCTGTCTGTGACAGATCAGGAGAGAGATCTTGGGGGGGTGGTGGACAAGTTGATGAAAGTGTCAGCCCAATGTATGGTGGCAGTGAAGAAGGCCAATTCTATGCTTGGGATCATTAGAAAAGGTATTGAGAACAAAACGGCTAATATTATAATGCCATTGTACAAATCTATGGTAAGGCCACACCTGGAGTATTGTGTCCAGTTCTGGTCACCGCATCTCAAAAAGGATATAGTGGAAATGGAAAAGGTGCAAAAGAGGGCAACTAAGATGATTGCTGGGCTGGGGCACCTTCCTTATGAGGAAAGGCTACAGTGTTTGGGCCTCTTCAGCCTAGAAAAGAGACGCCTGAGGGGGGACATGACTGAGACATACAAAATTATGCATAGGAAGGATAAAGTAGATAGAGAGATGCTCTTTACACTCTCACATAACACCAGAACCAGGGGACATCCACTAAAATTGAGTGTTGGGCGGGTTAGAACAGACAAAAGAAAATATTTCTTTACTCAGCGTGTGGTTGGTCTGTGGAACTCCTTGCCACAGGATGTGGTGACAGCATCTGACCTGGATGCCTTTAAAAGGGGATTGGACAAGTTTCTGGAGGAAACATCCATTATGAGTTACGAGCCATGATGTGTATGTGCAACCTCCTGATTTTAGAAATGGGCTATGTCAGAATGCAAGATGCAAGGGAGGGCACCAGGATGAGGTCTCTTGTTATCTGGTGTGCTCCCTGGGGCATTTGGTGGGGCCACTGTGAAATACAGAAAGCTGGACTAGATGGGCCTATGGCCTGATCCAGTGGGGCTGTTCTTATTGAGTTCTGTCCTATCAGAGTCAAAAACACTGCTGTGTGTGCATGAACTCTTCTATAGTTTAATGGTACAGCAAATGCTGTGTATCCATAAGGTCCCAGGTTCAGTTCCCAGCATCTCCTTTGTAAACTGCTTGCCCTTTTTACATGTGCAACAGGTTGTTTTGAATTATGCCCTTTGTTTATATGTAATGTTTTATTACTTGTAGCATGAGAAAACATGAATTGGTAATTTTCTATAAC
Source organism: Tiliqua scincoides (assembly GCF_035046505.1). Classification (NCBI taxonomy): domain Eukaryota; kingdom Metazoa; phylum Chordata; class Lepidosauria; order Squamata; family Scincidae; genus Tiliqua; species Tiliqua scincoides. The sequence goes on from NC_089821.1 coordinate 42,365,953, forward strand.
CTGTAATTATATACTTCATTAGAATAATTTTGTCAGAGTAGCTAGAGGTAGAACTAAACTAATACTTAATTTAATATGCTGTTCAGCAATATAGTGATTCTAATTAAATGGATTTTATAGAATAGATGTAATATTGTTTTCAAAGTACAGTAAGATAATATAAACCTTGCTTACATTAACCCATCCCAGTTTATCAGTGCTTCATGATTAAATTCTAGGTATTAAATGCTTATTTTAAATAGGGATAGATTGTACTACTGTACTACCGATTCAATCATGTACAGGTGCAGCCTGTTTATCCACAGATTTTTTATTTTTTATCACGTTGGATTTGTCCCAACGTGAATGGGCTGGGGGAACCAATAGTCACACACACCTTTGCCCTGCACTGGTGTCTCGCTCCATTTCCAGGCAGCCCAAAACACTGCAAAAAGGCTCTGCCTCACCCAGGCAGGGAAATAGCCCTGGATCCCTGGAAGAGGTTCCCCTTGCAAAGGAACAGTAACACTCCTGGACCCCCTGAGCCAGCAAAGAGGCTGAAGAGGGGAAGTGGGGCCCGAAAATCTCTGTAGCCAGAACACGTGTAGCAAGGTGGAGCTCTCTTGAGCGCACTCTCACTCACTCACTAACTCACTCACTCACACAGGGGCAGGTGTGGTAGCAACACAGGGGATTGCTTTAAAAAACCCAGGGAGTGTTTGCCAAATACCCCCCTCCATTGAGGTGGTACAGGCAATCACCGACACAAGCAAGGCTTCCCACCAAGCAGAGCATGAGATTTAGCCTACAATCCTACAAGATTTGACTACAATGGGGCTTACTTCTGAGTAGAAACGCATAGGGCTGGACTCTTAAAAGATCAACATCCCATGTGAAAGAAGCCGGGCAGCTGGCAATGGGGAGGGCTGAGTATGGAGTGGAGTGGAGTGGATTGATAACAGCTGCCTTAGTTTCCTTCCATCCGGAAGTGTCAGGCTGCAGTGTATTTGCGTAACTCTATGGAATTTAGCACAGCACATTTTTTGTTAATCGCGCTGAGTCATGGAACAGATCTAACGCAGATAAATAGGCTCCACCTGTAATATGATATACGGGTCAGCCCTCATTATTAAAAGATGAAGACACATTTGTGTAGAATGTGTAATTAATGCATTCTGAGGTGTTTTTGGAAACCTTAATAAGAATTATTTGCTTGTTTTTCTTCTCACACCATGATGGAGCCAAAACTTGTTTAAATACAGGTGTGCCCCTTATTCACAGAGGTTCTGTTCTGGACCCCCCTCCCCCATGGGTAGCTGAAACCACAGATACCACCCATTCGGCGGTCCAAAGGGGCTGTCTACCCTGGAGGGCTTCCCCTGACTTCCCAATGCCTTATAAGGCATTGAAAATGTCACTTCCAGTTTCTCCATGAAACCGGAAGTTGGGTTTGTTTGTTTTTTCCTCAGAGCTCAGACTGAGCTTGGCAGAGGCCGGGAATATGGCAAATATGGGGAACCCCCTGTATTGTATATCACAAATGGATTGATAGTCCTCAGTGAGCCAACCAGTGCTAAAGTAATGCAAAATTAGAACTGAAAGCCTTAAGAAAATTAATCAATATATTAATTAGGTGATTAATTTAGCTGAAGACCCAAATATAGATTTTTAAATGTATTTTAATTGTAGCTATCCTTTCTTTGTAAATATATGTTTTGTATGAAAGGCAATGTCATAAACTTAAGTTTATTTCTTGCTTCAGGAAACATGCTTATGATAATTATTGTATAAATGAATTGATTCAAGACCTTTTGTTGTTCTGTGACTGTCTATTGGTCTGTGTGAAATTACTCTGTTATGGTAGATAATCCAGATGTTTTTCTTCAAGGTAGCAGTTCTGTAGCAGGGAAACAGAATTTTTATCCAGCAATGACGTTGATAAATTTATATGACTCAACTGTTTTTCTGGGAGAATTTCCCTAATGCTAGAGATCGTACAGTTCTTGTAACAAAAACGCCAGTTACCGTATGAAATTCTTTAAACAATGTAAATTCCTGTTGTGTGGTGGAGATATGTTAACAGGTGAAAGTATTGTCTTTCCAAATGCTGCATTTCAATCCAAATTTGCAGCACTGCAAAAAGTTAGAGCAGCACTTTTTCTCATATAAACATTTCCTGTTTTGACTTTTTTCAGTGAAATTTTGGGTTTCTTAGTAGTAAATATCATTGTGTACCACCCTACTTATGGTGATATATATGTTTCCAAGCCATCCATGTGATGAAATAGTTTATAGTCTATGAAACCTCATGATATATTTCTTAACCTTTGTCATTAAGGGATGCTGTTTCTTAATTCCTTAAGAATTAATATCAGACTTGACAGGAGCAAAACTAAGCATAACAAGAAGGATACCTAAAACACCTCAAATAGCCTTGGTACCCACAGGAATCATCAGAGTGAATACCTTAAAACAACAGCAGCAGCAACAATGAAACTTCCCTGCCAATAAATTTACAATAGAATCCTTTCTAATCTAAATTTGTTTGCAGTGTTATATCTTATTATAACACTATTTTAATGGCTCCATGCTGTTGAAGTCTGTGTGGGTACAATGATAATAACCTCCCTGATGGCATGGTGGTTAGTTAGAGCAGCAAATATTAAGATCCTAGCTACCAGATATGAAGTCCTTACCTCCTGAGTTGGTGACTGCAAACATTGCATATTTGTTACTGAAATACTGCAGTATTTACTTTTGTATGTGGAATATTTATTGAAGAAAAAAATATTTGATAGATTATTTAATAGAAATATTTGAGAACATTTTCAAAGCAATTAAATTATAAAGTAATTAGATGGTGGCTCTCTGCTTCAAACAGACACATAGGAGAAATATCAGAGAAAGGGGAGCAAAACGCAGGTAGAGGGAAATGGGGGAAGAATTATGTACATGTACTTAGGCTTAATTTTAGTATTACATAAGTTCTTGCCAAGTCAATTTCAGGTAATCAAATGGTGATCTTTCTCTTGAAGAGAGATTGAAGCAGAGCAATGGTTCCCAGACTTTTTGGCACTGGGACTCACTTTTTATAATGACACTCTTGTCAGGACCTACGTACCTATCAGCTTGGAGGGGTTTCTTTCTCAAGAGTTCATTGCATCAGGACAATTTTGATAACTTTGCATTCCCCTCAGTCTGCCCTTTCAAGTGGACTGATGCACATTCTTATTATTAAATGCACACTTGCTGCTCTGTTTTGGTTTATATAGGGCTCAATACCAGAGGCGTAGCTAGGTCATTTGACACCCGGGGCCCATAAATTTTTAGGCATAACTAATATTATTATTATTATTATTATTATTATTGATTCACATTTTTATACCACCCTTCCTCTAAGCAGCTCAGGATGGTGTATATGGTTTCTCCCCTTATTTTGTCCTCACAACAACCTTGTAAAGTAGGTGAGACAGAGATAGTAGTAGTCATGACATGAAATGAATAATAATAATGGCCAGAAAATAAATGCAGTGAATATTTCCCCACAAGCAATCGATGAAATTCTGCATCAAATGGTATATAATATGATGGTATTATTCCTAAAAGCCATGATTTCCAGAATGTTGGTCATTAGGTTGTCACCCCCCCCCCCCCATGTCTCATTGGCCTGTTTTGAGTTAAGGCAATGTTCTCGAACTTTTAACACTGGGACCCACTTTTTAGAATGACAGTCTGTACGGGACCCACATGATGTCAAACCCACATGATGTCATGACTGGAAGTGACATCATTAAGCAAAATAAAATAATTATAAATAATTAAATTAAAGAAAAATAGATAATTAAATAAGGGGAAGCCAGCCCTGTTTCACCAAGTGAATTTTCTCTGTAGCCTGCCTGCAATAACAGCCCCCCCAAAAAAGTGAGATTTTCAGCGCTCCCCAGTGCCCACCTTACCTACTAAAGCCTCTGTTTTATTCTTTTTGGGGGGTGCTGCCTTTTGGAGCATTTGTTGAGCTCCACTTTCATCAATTCGGGACCATGCAGCTAGCTTTGCATTCCCCTTTGCCTGACTTGACCAACAGCCAAGGCACATTTGCTTACTCATGAGTAAACGTGACAGCGTGGCTTACTTTTGCTTTCCATAGGGCTTAATACATTTGTCTGCTTGGAGGGAGGGACTTCCTTCTTGGGTGTTTTTTTTTTTGGCTGCTTTCATTGGATAGGAACCATTCTGGTGTCGTTGGATTCCTCTCAGCCTGCCATTTCCAACACACTAAGGCACGTTCACCTACTCATGAGTAAACACACAATATGGCTTGGTTTCACTTACCATAGGGCTCCATGCATTTTTTGTTCCTGGTTTTTTAGTCATAACTTTTGATGGAAAGGAGATATATTACCCCAGTTTTTTGCAATGCATTCTGCTGGAAATTCCGCATCCAACGGTATATAGCATGATGTATTTATTCATAACCTCTGCGATGTTAGCGATGTTGGGTAATTTGTGGTGTCACCCTCCCCAAGGCTGGTACCTGGGGCAGACCACCACCCCCACCCCTCGCTAGCTGCGCCACTGCTCAATTTCCTTGTCAGCTGTTACCTTGTCAGTTTCGTGATCAAGTCCCAACCATTTGAGAACTGCTGAGTTACATATAAGTAAATCTCACAGATGAGGGCAGCGTTTTGAACCAAAAAAAATCACAGAATTTTCTATGACCCTCAGATAAGTCGGGGGGGGGGGGGTTGAACTTAGGAAAGTACCTGAATATAATTTTGCCTGATTTTTCCTGAGGCCAGATGCTGAAAAATAACCTACCAGTAATTGTCACCTAAGTCTCTAATTATTAAAAATATCATAAGATGCATTTTTATTCATTAACTTTTAAAATTCTGATCTTCACAACCTTTTGTAAACACTATCGGAGTAAGTGCAAAGTAAGCAGCATACCAGTAGAACCATTTATCAAATTCTTCTTTAAGGTGCCTGGTGTGTTAAACCAGTGGCTTTACATATAACATACAATTTATAACATGTCTCACAGCGAAGACACAAGCAATGAGGACTGAGCGTAAGCAGGCACAGCTACATGTAGTTGCAACCTGATTTACTCAGAAGTAAATTGCTTTTCATGGGTGTTATTCTTAAGTAAGGGTGCACGGAATTATAGTCCTGGACTTTGTTTCCAATGAAAATGAGGATTACATCCTAGTGTTTAAAAAAACAGACCTCTGCCAAATGTTTGCAAAATGGAATTAGGGTACAGTGTGTACTAGAAGAGCTAGGATAAGATACACAGAAGTTTGAGAGAGAGAGAGAGAGCAAATCCAAACTTAAATTGGATATGTTTACATTATGCACATGTGGGTACATGTTATATGGGTGTGTATAGTATATAGATGGGGCATTGATTGCAATATTGGCATTGAATAATGTTGTTACATTATTTTTCCATGATTTTAAAGTAAAATAACTCTGGAAATCTCCCCAAGCTAGTCCCATTAGTCCTTCACACCTGTCGCTGGTACAGCAATATGAAGAATGTTTAGGCTCATTGCTTTGGAGAATTCCCAACTAGAAATATTCTTTTGGAGTCTGAACAGCTTTTCCCCTGTGCAGAAAAAAAAACATTTTAAGCTTAATGTTTGAAGTGAATGAGAAGGTAATGAGGAAAGAGAAGGTAATGAGAAGGTAGGTTTCAGGTTTGCTTTCTCAGAGCTGTGACATTTGCTTCTTTTTTCATTTAAGTGGTAGTGCAGTGAGTAAAATTTGATATGTATTGATTGATCCAAAATAATCAAGAAATTTACCTAAGGACTAGTTAGAAAAAATTGTTAAATATACAGTATGGTGAGAACCTACAAGCGCCATCTATATAAATAAGAAGTTCTGGAACAATAGAAATAGAAAATATTTACTACAAAATACTTGTGAATGGTGAAGTTGGAGATAGTAATTGTCATGGTTGAAAAAAATGGAAGAGATTAGCAAATGATTTTTAAATGTGACTGTCCTGTAAAACGAAAGTCTTTGTGCCCACTTTTTCTGAACGTTCCAAGCTTTGGGGAGGGCTGCGCAGGGCTCCCTGCACCTCCTGCAGCTTGCTGCAGCCCCGCCTACATAACGCGAGTCAAAAGTAGCCCTCCCATACTAACATGATCCTGGGGATCACTTCCTGCCTCTCCCCTTCCCCCGCCTCTTAAAGGGATGGGGGAACCTTTACGGAATCCACCATTTTGAGAACCACTGCCATAGCGCTATCTGGTCTGGCAGTGGCCTCACTAGGGGGGTGTGGGAGTGAGGATCACATCAGCTTATGTGTGGGGGAGGTGACAACACTACTCCAGGCCAAAATTTTTAAGATCTTGGTATTTTCAAATAATAGTATCACATTATATATCATTTGATGCATAATTTCATGCAGAATGAAATGAAACAAACTGTGTTTAAATATCTCTGTCCTGTTAAAGGTTATAGCCAAAAAACCAGTGGTGGCGGAACAATGGTGCATCACCATCGCCAACGCCCAGGGTGTTGCCCCACCCACTGCATGGGAGGAGGTCCATCATGGGGGTAATGCACTGACCTCCTGCATCAAGTGTAGTCACAAACCCTCGTGATGCCACTGTGGTCTGGTTTCAGTTATTGTTGTCTGATAATGTGGTCAAGGGGTTACTTGGAGGGGTGCAAACTACCTTTTCTCCTCCTCAAGTCTCACCTTTCTTGTTTGATTGCATCTAGCAGAAGGGAATCAATTGTTTGAGTCCTAGAGATAATTAGTACCTTTTTTATCAGAGGGAGTGATCCTTCCTGCCTTGAAGGAGGTGGTTGTGCAGCCCCTCTTTTTTAAAAAAGCCACTTGTACTCTGCATTAATAACTTTAATACGTTCAGAAACAGCAAGAGCAAAGCACCTCCTGCAAAACGAAAGTGCTTCACGCCCGCTTTTTCTGAACGTTCCAAGCTTTGGGGAGCGTGGGGAAGGCTGCGCGGGGCTCCCTGCACCTCCTGCAGCCCTGCCTACATAACGCGAGTCAAAAGACATTAATAACTACCAGCCAGTAAAAATTAGCCCCTTCTTAGCTAAAGTGCTCAAGCAAGGGTGACCATGCAGAGTCTCTTTGGATGATGCTGATTATCTAGATCAAGGGTGCCCAAACCCCAGCCCTGGGGCCACTTGTGGCCCTCGAGGCCTCTCAATACTGCCCTCAGGGAGCCCCCAGCCTCCAATGAGCCTCTAGCCCTCCAGAGATTTGTTGGAGCCCACACTGGCCCGACACAACTGCTCTCAGTGTGAGGGCGACTGTTTGATCTCTTGGGTGAGCTGTGGGATGAGGGCTCCCTCCACTGCTTGTTGTTTCACGTCTGTGATGCAGTAGCAGCAGCAAAGGAAAGGCCAGCCTTGCTTTGTGCAAGGCCTTTTGTAGGCCTTGAGCTATTGCAAGACCTTCATTCATTCATAAAAGTTCATCTTTAATGTATTCATTTATGTAAACTTATGTAAATGTATTCAAATTTTAAATGTAAATTAATTCTTTTTTTTCCTGGCCCCCGACACAGTGTCAGAGAGATGATGTGGCCCTCCTGCCAAAAACTTTGGACACCCCTGATCTAGATCCATTCTAGTCTGGTTTTAGGCCTGCTTTTAGCATGTGAACTGCCTTGATCACCCTTATGGGTAACTTTGCCAGGAGTGAGATAAGAAGAATGCAAACCTTTTTGGTTCTCCTGGTTTCTCTTGGTAGCTTTTGATACTATCAATCATGATATCCTTCTGAAGTGGCTATGGGAGTTAGGAACACAGTGTCTCTACTTCTATTTGCAGGGATTTTTTCAAGAGACAGTGCTAGATTACAGCTTAACCTTGTGCTACAGGGTCTCATAGAGAGCCATCTTGTTCCCTTATGGTTTTCACCATCTACAGGTAGATTACCCCTTATTCAGACTATTCCAAAATCCAGACATTTTTATCCAAGACTTTTTTTAACCCCCCACCCACACCTGACCTGTGCTACTCACAAGCATTGAACCTTCTGTTGTAGGCAATTTTCATACGCTCAGTGCAACTCAGCAAGAAAACCAACAGGAATTTTTTCAGCTTCAGGTCATAGCACATTGAATTATGGTGTGCGATTCAGCGCTAAGCAATTCAGCCCAACAAGCCTGCAGGAATTTTTTTTGAGCTCTGTAATAGAACAACAATTTTCAACCAGTGTGCCATGGCAGACTGGTGTGCCATGAATGGTCTGCAGGTGTGCTGCAGAAATTTGGGGAAGGGTCATTTATTATTTGGGCCATTGGGGGATGTTAGCCCTCCACCAGCAGCATGGTGTGCCTTGTCAATTATCAAAAAGTTGATGGTGTGTCTTGACAGTTTTAGCACCTTGTCAGTCTGCCTGAGATGAAAAATGTTGAAAATTGCTGCAATAGAAGAAGTGGGCTGCGCTGTGACTCCTGGGAGTGCATAAAATGGCAAATGTGGAGTTGAGAAGGCAGCACATTGTGAACAGCAGAAGGAGCTGTGAAGTGTGAATGCAGTACAAGGAGCACTTGTGTTTTCTGTAGTGTGAACGCTAGAATACACTTGTGCGTATTCCCTCACACAGTGCAGGTACAGGCTTTAAGTTCTGTTCTCTGCTCTGTGGTGTGTACCTGTACAGACATTGTTGAAAAATGTCAAATAAACCAGCAGACACCCATACAGGTAACAGTGAAAAGAGCAAGAGGAAGCATTTCTCATTATACTTATGCAGTTATTCAGAATCAGACAAATCCGAAATCCAGACACCTTCCCGTCCCAAACTGTCTGGATAAGGGATATTCAACTCTCATAACCACTGAAAGGGGTCACCTGAAGCATGACCAATATCCAGGTAATATCAGTTACCTGAATGTCAGGTAACATCATTGGATTTGGTTGTAGCCCTTTTGTTCTGTCGAATCCTACTTTAAAAAACAAAACAAAAAAAACTCTCTTATGATTGCTTCTGAACAACTTGTCCAAGACTTTGAAATAGTACACTACCATTGTGAAATCTTCATCAATTCATTAAATTAAAGATTAAATCAATTCATGTAATCTTAATTAAAGCGTGGTTCACAATTTTTTTTTTCAACTGGCGACTCCCTTGACCTACAGCCCCCCCCCCGCCCCATTAGAGCTACAATCCTATATGTTGTATAGGGTGGTGGGGGTTTTTTTGTGCAAGAATTCAGATACTTTCCTGTCTAGTTTCCATGTCTTCCTGGGGAACCACAGCTCAGAGTTTGGGAACCACTGCCTTAAAGAATGGGTGTTTTAAACACAAAAACCATTTGATTCTACTGTTCACAGAAATGTATGATACATCTTCTGCAAATCACCTGTTGACAGAAGTGTGGGAGATAAGTCTGCAACAGACTGTCACAATGGAAAACAAAGCCATGACAGATTTCATTTCACTTGTCTATGATGCCAATGACAAAATCATAATCAAAACCTGTCATAAGTAATCAAGTATTGTGTGACTGAAGAATGTTTGTCAATCTTTAAAACAAATGAGACTTTCCAAAGCCTAAAAAAATAATATTTTTTTAAGTTGCCAAGGATGTTTGAATGAATTTAGAAATTGCATCAGTTTTGCATAGCCACCTTAGAGCCCAATCCTGATCTCGGCGCCGCAACTTCGTGCCACCGTGCACTGTCGTAAGGCATGTTTGTGAGCTTCACTGCTGGGCTACCACCCGTGTTAGCCCAGCGCCGGCGCCCAGGCTCCGCCGCTTGGCAGTCTCTCAGACCGCCGAGCCACGGCACGGTAAGCGGGGGCAGGGAGGTGGTGGGGAGGAGGCATTCTGGGGAGTGGGGAGGCCAGTGGGGGGTGGAGAGAGGGCGGGAAGGGGGTGGGGAGGGGTGCGGATGGGAGGTGTGCCGGGGAGGGAGCGGGGAGGGTGGGAGGCAGGTCCATGGAGCTCCACTCCACCAGATCCAAGGCATTCGTGTAGGGCTCGGTGCCCTACATGAACACATTTAAGGTCGGCGGTAAAGTGAGTAGCCCCATTGGGAGTCCCCGGCAGCAGGATCTGGCGGCAGCCATTATCTGTACTGCTGAGGCTTGGCACCCCGGTCAGCTCAGGATTGGGCTGCCCTATGCTGATTCAAGCAGGTTTCTTATGCAGAATATGTCTAACTTTTAAGACAACAAAATGTGTGTAGGTCTGTTTTATGAATGTGCAGAAGTCAGTTAATTGAATTTTTAACCTGATACTTCTTGAAGATGTCAGTAAAATTGCTTTGGTGGAGATTAGTCTCAACTGAAGGATTTACACAGCATCTGTTTACAATCGAGAGGAAATGCTTGGTACTGACTTAAATACACATTATGCAAAAAAAGTGTTTCCTATAATGCTTTGTCAATACCCAAAACTTCCAAAATCATCCAAGATGTTTTCTATATGACATTCATATAACCACCAATATAGGGCATGAATATAGAGCAACATCTATCACAGTAGAGTCATATTACATGGGTGGAACAAGAAATACCACTCCAGGCTCGGGCACCTGGCAATGATATCATTGCCTTGCCATCTGCCCCATGGCCACTTGCTCTTTCTGGGGCCATTCTGGGGCTCACATGGGAAGGTAGATACCACACTTGGAGCATGGAGGATGGAATCAGGATTGGAAAAGTGATGGAGGCAAAGTCCTAAAGCACCCTGTCTCCACCATGGTTCTACTCTATTTTGTAGGCCCCTTGCCTCATTTAAAGGGGGAGGCTATGCTGTGTATTTCAAATATCTTCTGGTTTGAAGCAAGGCAAGAGTTGATGCATCCTTTAGATCAGCTCTCCTGAAAATCATCTTCTACTAATTAACTTGCACGTACTTTCAATGTATGCTAGTCTCCTTTGTGTCTGGTAGCACAAAGACTACAAAGATGTCAAGACAAATTATTTACCTGTAAGTGACATTCAGGTAGTCATCGATGATGATACACAGCCCACTCTCCTTCCCCACTGCAGGTCTTATATAAACTGTAACTGGGCTTCTAACATTCTTCAAAAAACTGAGGGGAAAAAGGCATTCCTTACATCCTTGAGGCATATGTATGACATGAGGTTTCCCTGCCTGAGGGAAGGGGCTAGAATAGTCTCTCATGCTGTAGAAGTTGCCAAAATGCTGCTCTATGCATGGGCAGATCTCATGTGTGTGCCTGCACAAATGAGCACTTAAGAACATCAGTAAAAAGTAAGCAACTTGTCTTTCAACAAAAAGAGAAGCAGCACTCCTTGCTTTGCAGATATTTGTAAGGCTGTCAATGAATAATAGCAGAACATGTAAAGTAATTTTTGTATAGCTGTTCAGTGTGTGTTTCTAGTTCTCCACCACGCCCCTAAACATGTTTATCCCTCAGGTCTTCAACCTATGGCATTGCAATAGCAGAAATGTTGGCCAGCTATTTGCAGAAAAGCTCCTGGCTGTGAGCATCCTCCAGACTCACTCCTCTATCAATTATGCATTTTGCAAGATTGCATGAAGCATAACTTACAGCCTGATCCTGTGGGCCTTCTTTGTCAGTAAATCTTGCAATCCACTGACACAAAACATCCAGAAACAGCTAGTGGCTCTGGACTCACGCCAGATTCAGCTGAACACTCCACTGGTACCAATAAGTTGGTGGCAGGGCTGGGTGGGGACGGGGGGGATCAAGGCATTTCAGGGGAGGAACTGGGGGATGTGTCAGGGGAGGGAAGGATGGTTCTGGCAGTAGTTGTGCACACCATATCCTATTCCCGTAACCTTGCCCTAAAATATCCCCTGGCTCTCCTCATACCAGCCACATTGCTGGTGTGGGTCCGAAAAGACCCGTAGGCAGCCAGAATGATTTTGTGGTGGTAAGTAAAAGAAGCTTTTTACTTAACTCTGGTTTGCTTTCTGGTCGCCCTTCTCTGGCACGCAGAGAAGCCTCTGTTGGTGCAACTGCATGCTATAGTATGGTGGAGGGGAATAGAATTGGGCTGTTACTCCATCAGATTAACTGAGAGGAAATGACTTTCAAATAAACTGTATTTTGTCAAAAATGTAAAATACTGCATGTGCATTATGTAAACTGTAAGTGAAGGACAATGCAGACCCAAAGATCAATTTTCTTGTTTCTTTTACTTGAACCTGACTACCAAGAACATTTCTTGATAGAAATTCCAAGTTTTATTCAAAAGCTTGACTTGAGTCATGTATCAAATAATAAACAGTTGTTTAGACTCAGAAAAAGATATGGCATTTAATATTTAAGATAATATAACTATTTTAAATGTCTTGATATTTGATGGTTTAGAGAGAATGTCTTCATGTTGCATATATTATGGATTTCAATAGGTGCTTGAAAATTGATTTTTAATATGCTCATTATGTTTCTGAGTCTGCTAATTCTTTAAGGAAATGAAGAAAAAATAATGAAACCATGTTACACAGGTACTTAATTTTTTTTTATCTGTGGTACTATTATGGTAATTAATGCTTATTTTATGCAAACTAGACTATATCTCTTACTGGACACATTACTGTCAAGAAAATATTACTTGCCTTAATTATCAGTAATGAAGCAGGGATAAGCTGCTCACTTAGATATAATATATCTAATGACCTTTTCAGTTAGAGGTTGTGATGAAAGGTATCAGTTTCCACAAATTATGTTTCATTCAGTTTCTGGCTTTGGTGCAGATTAATGTTTTGAGGATAAGTTTTATTTTAAAGTCAGAAATAAATTGTGTTTGGTGTTTAAAAGTGATTTACAGCCCAATTCTACTTAAATCCCCCGCAGTAATGCAGCGGCACCGGCACAGGTTACGCTGCATCCCACACGGGATTTTTGGCTACTGGAAGTCTTCTTGGGGTAAGGGGACTTTGTCCACCTCAACAGGTCAACTCTGACCTGCACCAGTGATATCACTGTCACAAGTCTATGTTGATCCATGCAGGTGGATCAGGCCTGGAGGGAAATGACTATCTGACCGTATCAAGAGATAGTGAATTAATATGCAGAGTGCCTTTTATGAAGTTAAGGTGCAAGCATCTTTTGAAAACATTGGAAAAGATTCTAGGTTTTTCATGCCAAATCTACACTACATGGGCTAGAACAACCTTTCATTCTTAAGCTTTTGAGACTTTGTATCATTACTGTTTTATGGCTCATAGTTTCAGTAGATGATGTGTGTGTATTTAGTTATTTATTTATATCCTGCCTTTCCCATGCCAAAGCAAAGGCCAAAGCATCTTATAAATACCACATAAGAACACAAGAACAGCCCCACTGGATCAGGTCATAGGCCCATCTAGTCCAGCTTCCTGTATCTCACAGTGGCCCACCAAATGCCCCAGGGAGCACACCAGATTACAAGAGACCTCATCCTGGTGCCCTCCCTTGCATCTGGCATTCTGACATAGCCCATTTCTAAAATCAGGAGGTTGCACATACACATCATGGCTTGTAACCCGTAATGGATTTTTCCTTCAGAAACTTGTCCAATCCCCTTTTAAAGGCGTCCAGGCCAGATGCCATCACCACATCCTGTGGTGACCACAGACCAACCACATGCTGAGTAAAGAAATATTTTCTTTTGTCTGTTCTAACTCTCCCAAAACTCAATTTTAGTGGATGTCCCCTGGTTCTGGTGTTATGTGAGAGTGTAAAGAGCATCTCCCTATCCACTCTGTCCATCCCCTGCATAATTTTGTATGTCTCAATCATGTCCCCCCTCAGGCGTCTCTTTTCTAGGCTGAAGAGGCCCAAACGCCGTGGCCTTTCCTCATAAGGAAGGTGCCCCAGCCCAGTAATCATCTTAGTCGCTCTCTTTTGCACCTTTTCCATTTCCACGCTGTCTTTTTTGAGATGCGGCGACCAGAACTGGACACAATACTCCAGGTGTGGCCTTACCATAGATTTGTACCACGGCATTATAATACTAGCCATTTTGTTCTCAATACCCTTCCTAATGATCCCAAGCATAGAATTGGCCTTCTTCACTGCCGCCGCACATTGGGTCGACACTTTCATCGACCTGTCCACCACCACCCCAAGATCTCTCTCCTGATCTGTCACAGACAGCTCAGAACCCATCAGCCTATATCTAAAGTTTTGATTTTTTGCCCCAATGTGCATGACTTTACACTTACTGACATTGAAACACATCTGCCTTTTTGCTGCCCATTCTGCCAGTCTGGAGAGATCCTTCTGGAGCTCCTCACAATCACTTCTGGTCTTCACCACTCAGAAAAGTTTGGTGTCATCTGCAAACTTTGCCACCTCACTGCTCAACCCTGTCTCCAGGTCATTTATGAAGAGGCTGAAAAGCACGAGTCCCAGGACAAATCCTTGGGGCACACCGCTTTTCACCTCTCTCCATTGTGAAAATTGTCCATTGACACCCACTCTCTGTTTCCTGGCCTTCAACCAGTTCTCAGTCCATGAGAGGACCTGTCTTCTAATTCCCTGACTGTGGAGTTTTTTTAGTAGCCTTTGGTGAGGGACCATGTCGAACGCCTTCTGAAAGTCCAGATATATGATATCCACGGGTTCTCCCGCATCCACATGCCTGTTGACCTTTTCAGAGAATTCTGTGAGGTTTGTGAGGCAAGACTTACCCTTACAGAAGCCATGCTGATTCTCCCTCAGCAAGGCTTGTTTGTCTATGTGTTTTGAGATTCTATTTTGATGAGGCATTCCACCATCTTACCCAGTATAGATGTTAGGCTGACCAACCTATAGTTTCCCGGGTTCCCCCTCTCTCCGTTTTTGAACATCGGTTATATTTGCTATCCTCCAATCTTCTGGCACCGTGGCTGTTTTAAGGGACAAGTTGCATATTTTAGTCAAGAGATCAGCAACTTCATTCTTCAATTCCTTAATAACTCTTGAGTGGATGCCATCAGGGCCCGGTGACTTATTGATCTTTAATTTATCAATGAGGTCTGAAACATCTTCTCTTTTAACCTCTATCTGACTTAATTCCTCAGTCAGGAGGTGCCGTTCGGGCAGCGGTATCTGCCCGAGGTCTTCTCCCGTGAAGATAGATGCAAAGAACTCATTTAATTTCTCTGCCATCTCTAAGTCTCCTTTTATCTCCACTTTCCCTCCCTCACCATCCAGAGGGCCAACCGCTTCTCTGGCGGGTTTCCTGCTTCTAACATATTTGAAGAAGCTTTTATTATTCCACTTAATGCTGCTGGCTATGTGTTCCTCATAGTCTCGCTTGGCCTCCCGTATCACCTTCTTACATTTCTTTTGCCACAGTTTATGTTCCTTTTTATTCTCCTCATTAGGGCAAGACTTCCATTTACGGAAGGAAGCTTCCTTGCCCTTTACAGCCTCTCTAACTTGACTCGTTAGCCATGTGGGCACCCTCCTGGATTTAGTGGAGCACTTCTTTCTTTGTGGTATACACCTCCTGGGCCTCTATTACTGTTGTTTTAAGCAGCCTCCATGCACTCTGGAGAGATTGGACTCTTTTTACCCTCCCTTTCAACCTCCTTCTAACCAGCCTCCTCATTTGGGGGAAGTCCGCCTGTCGGAAGTCAAGGGTTTTTGTTAGAGATTTGCCTGGTATTCTTCCCCCAACGTGCACGTCAAAACGGATCGCAGCATGATCACTGTTCCCCAATGGCTCAGTAACGTTTACATCTCTAACCAGGTCCTGCGTACCGCACAATATTAAATCCAGAGTCACCTGTCCTCTGGTGGGCTCCGTGACTAGCTGATCTAAGCCACAGTCATTTAGCACGTCAAGAAATCCGGTTTCCTTATCGTGACCAGAACACAAATTGACCCAGTCAATATGAAGATAATTGAAGTCCCCCATGATTACAACCCTGTCCCTCCTTGTCACCTCCCTGATCTGTTTCCTCATTTCAAGGTCCCCTTCCGATTTCTGGCCTGGAGGACAATAGTACGCCCCCAGTATTGCATCGCTCCTCAGGCCTGGTAATTTAACCCACAGAGATTCTACGGTGGAGTCGGACCCACCTTCAATCTCTACTTTGCTGGATTCTATCCCTTCCTTAACATAAACGGCCACCCCACCTCCAACACGCCCCTGCCTGTCCCTCCTGTAGAGTTTATAGCCCGGGATTGCGGTATCCCACTGATTTTCCGCATTCCACCAGGTTTCCATTATGCCCACTATGTCAATGTTTTTCCTTGTCACCAGACATTCTAGTTCTCCCATCTTTGCTCAGAGACTTTGGGCATTTGCATAAAAGCATTTGTACATGGAATGCCCCAGGATGGGCTGCTTATTAGCTCCTTTGTCTCTGCATCCTCTCATTGTGCCAAACTGTCTATCACATCCCATCACGCTACCATTCCTAATTTCTTCTCCTACTCTGCCTTTGTCTTGTTGTTCTCTAACCCATAGGGATGAGGAGCCCTGAACCGGATGCCCCTCGGCTCCTGTCGGCCTTCCCCCAGGGATCAGTTTAAAAGCTGCTCTGCCACCTTTTTAATGTTATGCGCCAGCAGTCTGGTTCCATTCTGGTTCAAGTGAAGCCCGTCCCTCTTGTACAGGCTTCTCCCAAAACATTCCCCAGTGCATAATGAATCTAAACCTCTCCTCCATACACCACCATCTCATCCACGCATTGAGACCCCTGATCACCGCCTGCCTAGCTGGCCCTACGCATGGAACAGGTAGCACTTCAGAGAACGCTACCTTTGAGGTCCTGGCTTGCAGCTTCCTACCTAATAGCCTAAATTTGGCCTCCAGGACCTCCCAGCTACACTTGCCCACTTCGTTGGTGCCGACATGCACCACAACCACTACCTCCTCCCCAGCACTGTCTACCAGCCTGTCTAGACGAGACGTGACGTCCGCAACCTTCGCACCAGGCAGGCAAGTCGCCATGCGGTCCTCACATCCGTTGCAAACCCCCCTCTCTATGTTTCTAATAATCGAATCCCCCACTACAAGAAGCCCCTGACCCCCCCTCCTGCCGAGGGGCATCCTGAGTGCATTCAGATACGGGCCCGTTCCTTGGAGAAGGGGTCCCCCCTAGGGGATTGTTTCTCTCCTCTCCAGGATGACGTCCTCCAGCCCCGAGACTTCCCACCCGGGCAGCTGAGGAGCTGCACGCCTGAGGTTGGGATGAAGCCTCATCGTCCCCGGAAGTCTCCCCATGGTACTTCTCTGCCTTCCTCTGCTCCTCCAGGTCGGCCACCAAGGTGTCAAGGGAGCGGACGCATCCCCTGAGTCCCTGGAGCTCCTTGCACCGAGGACATACCCATGACTTATGCCCCAGAGGCAGATAGTCATACATGCTGCACTCCATGCAAAACACTGGATAGCCTCCACCCTGCTGCTGGCTGTCTGACTGCATAGCTTTTTTGTTGTTTTTATTTAGGCCGTGTTGGCAACCTTCAGTCTCAAGAGACTATGGTATCGCGCTCTGAATGGTGGTTCTGGAACAGCGTCTAGTGTGGCTGAAAAGGCCGATTCGGAAGTGACAATTCCTTCCACACTGGGAGCAAGTGCAGTCTGTCCCTGGTCTGTCTCTTTTATTTAGGAGTACTTAAAAAACCCTACACTGGTTTGCTGCCCTCTTCTCAAGGGAAGAGAAGGGCGGTGTCTGGGGCCCTGGCTTCGTCGCCCTGCTGCTGAACTTGCCCAGATGCTAAACTCACGGTGCCTTACCTGGCACTTTGTTCCCAGAGGCACTTGGTGTCCCAGAGGCCACATGCGCTTCTGCATGTACATTAAAATGTACATTATGTCAAATAAAGTCATAATAAGAATAATAAAACTATTTGGGGGGGGGGCAACTATTTAGACCACAGCATTACAGAGATAATCAGACATCAGAGGTCAAACTCAAAGCATCACTCAAATGCCAGACAAAACAGGAATGTTTTGAGCCCTTGCCGAGAGGACATGAGAGAGGGAGGTAGTTCTTAATTCCCGCAAAAAGAGAATTCCATAACTGAGGTGCTGCTATAGAGAAGGCTGTTCCTCATGCCACTATCCCTCTAACAATTGTAGGAGAGAAGGCCGTCCCTCAGATAACCTGGACCCAAACTGTGATTTTCTAAACAGGAAGTAGCTTTAGTTAGGAGATAATGGTTTTTTACAGTAGTGCAGAAGAGATCAGAGGGGGCTGTAAGCCTCCAGGACCCTTCAGGAGGCCAGAGCTGCCCCCCAGGCAAGTTAAAAAAAAAAAAGTCCCTTGGCAGCAGCAGTGCCATGTTTGCTGCAACTCCATCACTGTCCTCCTCCTCACCAATTCAAACACTCATCTGGTTCCCAACTCTCCTGTAGGAGTTTGGGAACCACTGGCCAAATATATAACAAATTAGCCCATTTCTGATTTTGATTTGAATCTCAGAGCAGTGTGTCATCATGGTGCACCTTGCGCTGGTTGAATGTTTCCAATATTTTTATTCCAAAAATAACTTTTAGTGCATGTTTTGCTCTTGAACGTTTCAGTCCTAAACATTCGTTGCTTGAGAGGCATTCATTTCAAACAAATGACTAGATTTTGAGACTGTTTTCAGTGGTCTGGCAAGCACCTGCTTTCTTCATAGGTGCTGCTATGAACTAGTTTGACTGTATAGTCAGTGGCTGTGGTGGTCTGTGGGAATGAATAGAGAGAAGGGCCAGCATTGCCAAAACGCATTCCTGGGGGTGTGGAATTGTACTGCTGACAGTTGGGAACAGATGGTAGATGGTATGATATTTTTGAGGCTTGGCAATGATCTGTTGAGCCAAAATATTTGTGAACCCCTGGGGCTAGGAGAGCCAGAAAATGGAAGGCAGACAGGATATTCTCACTGTAGAAGTTGTAGTTTTAAAAGATCTGTATTAGACAGAGGGTTTGCATTCAGCCTTAACTCCCTCTCATCTGTACTTCTGTTAGGCTACTACTGTTTAACATAAATGATATTATACACTCACTCTGCATAACAGAGAAGTGATAATTCATGTCAAGAAATCTTAGAATATATAATATTTTTTGTTGACTTTAAGGAAATGTTTTACGATCAAAACGTGCATGTAATCTCTAGTCAGTAGTGCAGTCTCATTTGGGTTATTGCTATTTACCACTTGTCATGGGCCTTTAACATTAACTGATCCATTGTTTAATTTAGGTGTTCAGTAAATAGTTTAAAAGAGTACCATTAAAAGAGTGACAAACCATCAGTCATTTTGTTCATTTCTTCACTTTAGTAGAAATGCTAAAAAGCTTTTCAGTTATTTGGCCCCAATGAAAGATTTGTTTGTGACTATCTCTGATTACAGAACGGAATCTCTCATTTGAATTCAGACCAGTGATACCAGTTTGAATTTCTATTGTCCATATAAAGGAATGGCAACTAGTTGAAGCTATGCAAGCTGAAGTGTTACTGTAATGAAAATTATAAAAAACAAAAAATGTCTAGAGTGGAATGGAAATCCATGGCAATAATTATCAACATTGTGAATGAAGAACAGGTGTCAAAGGAATATTTCTAGTAAATTCTGTCTTGTCATTCCTTTAAATGACTTGTATCACTCTAAGTATGTGGATTGAAAGATAACATATTCCAGGGCTTTGAAACAAAAATATTACACAGCTTTAGATAAGAGTTGGATAGGGGAATATTAGGGAGTGCAATAGATTGTCAGGGTGTATAAAATGAATTCAGTGTTAGTCTCCCTAAAACTTTCATTAGTTTGCAAAAGTTTGTTGAGGTGGTTGCAAAGGTAGTGTGATCTGATCCAGTGTACTGTAGACATATCATCCATATGTGGAATGACCCAATAGAGTAGATGTTCCCAAATTGGGGGGTCTTGAGAGGGCAGTGGTGTCCGGGGGTGTGCATCCACACTCTGCACCACCTCACCACTACCAGTTTTTTTCTGCAGTCCAGAATGACGCTGAGAGTGGCTGTGCTCCTGCAGCCAGTGTAGGCGTGGTTCCATGCTGATCTGAGGGCCACTCTCTTTTCCTTCCCTTTAAAAAAAGGGGGGGAGAAGAAGGTTGGCAGCTGCACAAAAGGCTCCATTGGAGCCTGGGCCACCTCCTTCCTCCCCCTTTTTTTTAAAATGGGGAAAGGAGGAGGCAGCGTAGAAGTAATTGCAGTTACAATAGCATCACCGGAATTACTTCCAGGTTGGGGTGGCAAATGAGGGGAGGGCAGCCCCTGGTAAGAAAAGTGGCAGGACTGCCACTGAGTCAAGCAACTTCTGTCACTGTCCCATTAAGGGATGAAGCAACAGTGGTGATATGATTGGCAGAATCATGCCGCCACTAGGGACAAAAGGGTTTTTTAACCCTTGGCTATGGCTCTCTAGAAAATCCAGAGTGTTCGCAACCTTCTCTGCAGGCCTCTCTGTGCTTCCAAACTGCTGTAAACAGCAAAACAAAGCCACTTCTGATTTCATGAAAACTGGAAACTGGATGAAAACTGGAAGTGGCTTTTTTTGTTGTTTACCTTAGTATGGAGGTGCAGGAGGCCTGCAGAGGGTGTCACAGGCTTCCTGGACCCTCCAAAGAGCCATAGCAACTTCCAGGTAAGTAGAAGAAAAACTCCTTTTATACCCAGTGGCAGCACGATTGTGGTGATCACATCACCGCCTTCCCCCCCCCCCCAACAAGCATTTACAGTGTCCCACACTCTCAGTTTGAGAACCAGGACGCTGTAGAGTATAACTAAGCTCTTCACTCCCTGCATGGTGCATGCACATATTTATTTATTTAAATATGAATAAATATATCCTGCCTTTTCTCATTCAAATAGAGGCATCATACCTGACTGGTACAGAAAACATGTTTACTTATCTCCCCTCCACTCCATCAATGAATACAAATAGAAGAGGGAAGTCTGGATGGGAATTTAGAAGGTGCCCACAGACCTTACACTCCTGTACTGGCATGGTGCCTGCATGTGCATCTCAGTGCTGAGGAGAAAATAGCATAGGACTGTTATGTCCTAATGAGAGTCTCTCAGGCATGGATACTGGGTCTACACCTGAACATTATGGAATGCAGTTTGTGCATAGTAACAGCCCAATCCTATGTGTGTCTACTCAGAAGTAAGTCAGAGTCAATGGGGCTTACTCCCAGGAAAGTATGGATAGGATTGGGCTGTAACTCAGAAATTCCTATCAGTTTTTCCACCAGAATGGGTTCTCTCATGTATGCACAGGGTTTTCAAATATGTGGTCTTCTCCTTGAATATTTTGAATACCATGATTGATGGAAATTTATAGTTCTCTGTTGGCTCATGTCCTGTTGTGCTGATCTTAGGAACAGGCACAGCATGTGGGATAAAAAGTCAATATAAAGTATCTGTAACATGTGTTCATAGGTTTTTTTCTGGGTATACCAGAAATGATTACAATATTATGAGACAATGCAGACAACATAAAAATGCTAAGGTGCCACCTGCATATGAAGGCAGTGTTATACTTCCTTACATCAAAGGCACAACAGACAAGATTAGTAATATTCTCCATAAAGCAAATTTCAGAACAATCTTCATGCCAACTATAAAAGTCCATCAGCTTCTCAGAAATCCTAATGATAGGAGACAACAGCTAGATACACTTGGCTTATATAGAATATCCCCATGAGTGTAATTGTGTCTACATAGGTACCACCAATCATTCTGTGAAAACCAGACTTGCAGAGCATGAGTGGCACTGCCATTTGATGCACCTGGATCAATCGGCAATAGCACAGCATACAATAGAAACAGGTCATCAAATAAATTTCAAAACCACACAAGTTCTCTCTAGTAATAGATTTTATTTCCCAAGGCTTTACAGAGAAGCTATCGAAATAGTTAAACATCCCCATAACATCAACAGAAGAGAAAAGGCTCTACCTATTAGCAATACCTGGCTTATAGTTCTAAAAAGAACAGACATTAAAGAGCTTTATAAGGAAGAGGTTTCCAGCAGAGATGGGATACTGTGATTAGGCTGAGTTTACTTTAATAATGCAGCTGTAAAATAGATATCTAAGCACCTGGAGAGTACTAGTTTTAAAACTACTATTTACAGAACTGCTGTTACAGAACGAAACGTTGGACTTTTAACAACATGGATTCTAATTCTTTGACACAACCATGGTTTCCCACCTGAATAAAGATATATTAAATTGTTGGATTATCTGCAACATGATTTGGGCACATCCAGCTTTCCTCCTTATCTAAGTTTGTTGCACGAGGCTTGTCTTTATTGGACCCTTGCAGTGTCTACATTTCCTACCACTCTCTTCTTTGAAGGGCTGTCCTTAAAAACAGGAGTTTGTTTTTGAGATTAGTAGAGATTTTTTTTGAATGCTTGTTTTTATTGTATTTTTCATTGCCTGTGAATCTCAGCCTAGATAGATTGAAAGGCTAATAATAGGAACCTATCAAAACCTCTTAACGAGCAGACATGAGAATAAAACATCACATCATAAAACAAGCCATGTATTAATCAGACTGCACTTGTGGGTGGATATTAACCTCTGTAATATTATTTGGGAACCCCGTGTAACATGTGATAATACAGTGACAGAAGTGATGCCTATGTAAATTATTGTTTCCTGAACCAGCAAGTAAGAGCTTCTGCAGGAACAGTTCATGTCTCCATATGTTTCAGTCAGTAATACAGGCATGCAAGAAAATCACAAGTAATAGAGCTGCTTGAATGTACTACTGAGGTGGGCAAACTTTTTTGGTCTAAGGGCCACATTAGGCTATGGTAGTGTTTCTCAACCAGGAGTATGGGTACCACCAATGTACTTGAAGTGGTGTCTAGTGGTACTGATGGGACCACTGGACACCTGCCACACGGCAGCAATACCAGGAACACGACACAAACAGTGGTAGGAGGCTCCAAAGCATGCTTTCCATGTTCGAGAAAACCCTCTTGCCCACCCTAAGCCTCTTACTGGCGTTGGTCACGTTCCATCTGGCCTCCCAACCCAGAAGTAACTGGTAATGATGTCATCACCAGTTACTTACTGTGGCACTTCAGAAAGGTGGACCATGTGAAGTGCTACGGTGGAAGACAAATGTTAAGAAACACTGGGCTATGGAAATTGTACGAACAGCCATATTGCAATTTATTTAAATACTTAGCCTGTATCTTACTTTTCCCCTCCTGAAAAAGGAAGTGAATAAAGCACACAAAACTAATAACAATAAAAGCAGAAGTCAGTATGGTCTTCACTCAGATAATAAATCACAAAAAAGGTTTTAGCACAAGCATGCATGTACCCCCTCTCAGTTGTCCTCCCTGTGCAATTAGTGAACTAGTTTTTTCCCACAGACAATAAATCACACATTTTGAAAGTGTGTGTATGCACAAATGGAAACAGAGTTTCCCCCTTTGGTTTTTCCAGTGTCCTCCCGCATACCCCAGTTACTCACACACAAATTAAGCAGAAGTGCACACACAAACACTTCTTAGCCAACTGGCCAGCACAGTCACTATTTCAGGGGAGACAGACTTACACTAGCTAGGAGTTCTTGGAGGACAATGAGATGAATGTCAGAGCAGCCAACCATCGCTCCATGCGGCAGAAGCACTGAAGAGGAAGCAAGAGCAGACAAACTAGCAGAGAAAGGAGAGAGGTAAGAACCTGAATGCCCCATGCCAATATTATTGGAAGGGAGACAATTATCAACGGCCAGCAGCAGCAGCAAAAGAAGTTCATACACTTCTTTTCTTGCTACTGCTGCTGATGCTTAACTATCCAGCTGCCCACAGCAGCATGATACTCCTGGGGACAGGTACTCATGGAGAATTATTCTTGGGACAGGTCAGTTCTTGGAGGTTGAATTAGAGGCAGCACTACAGCAAGTCAAAGAGCCAGATTAGAGGGTTTTGTGTGCCGGCACAGAGAACACCCTACCCCTCATTGTCACCAACCTGGCCTGAGTCAAGGGTGGCATACGGAGGGCCTCCTCAGATGAGTGGGGGGGGGGCATTGAACCAGTACAAATAGAGGATAGTCTTTGGATATCCCAGTTCCAAGCCATAAAAGGCTTGAAAGGTCAAAACCAGCACCTTGAATTGTGCCCAGAAGTGAACCAGTAACCAGTGTAGACCCTGCAGCAGAAGACCAGCAGAGTCAAAAGTATGCATGCAATGATACATCTAGCAACCATAATCTAAGAGAAAAACAATTTCTAAACCAGCGGTTCTCAAATCTCTTGGTCTCTGGAGCCCTTTACACTCCTAAACTGAATCTTGTGGAGCGCTACCCACACATGTGCAGAGTCTTGGGGAGCCCCAGAACCCAGTACATGCATGGAGTGGCACATGCGTTGAGCAGTTAGTGACCACTTATGGTGTGCGCATGGAGCCCTGAAGGGGTCTCATGGAATCCAGGGCTCTTAGGAGCATACTTTGAGGAATGCTGTATGAAATCGTTTCCAGTGAGAGGGCAGAGAAAGAAGAGGAGAGGAAAGAGTGTCATGGGGTTAACAGAAGGGAGTGGGATGAGAACAGAGGGAAAGATACTGTATGTATGAAATGGACCAGTTGTATGTATGGAAAGAGCGAAACAACCTCTCTGTGGAGGGAGGAGGAGGGGAAAAGAAGTAGAGCCGGGATGGGAAATAGAACAGGAAGGAAACTCAAAGGACTAGGGAAGTCGAGAAAGGAAAAGTTGCACTGAACATGGGCCACATGTGGAAACTGAAAAAATAGGGAGAAGGGGCCAGCAACCAATATTGCCTCTCTTTAGCCATCTGAGTTGGTTTGTCAAGTTTCTGGAAAGTGTGGAAGTAGAAAAGTGGATCTCTAAGGCCTGGTGGCCCAAGTACCCCATTTACTACAGAGCCTGTAGCATTCCTCCCCCCCCCCCAATCTAAAATGCTGGAAAAGAAAATGGTTGGCAACCTTCAGTCTCGAAAGACTATGGTATAAGCCTACAGCACCTGGTATTCCCAAGCTGTCTCCCATCCAAGTACTAACCAGGCCTGACCCTGCTTAGCTTACAAAATCAGGCATGTGCAGGGTAACAGTTGCTGCTAGGAAAAGAAAAATTATAATGGTATTATCTGAGGTTAGAGATTAAGAGCCCAACACTAAGCTCAGTGCTCTGGCTTTCCGGTTAGCGCCGGGCTAGCACATGGCCTCTGCCACTCGGCGGTCTCATGGTCTCAGAGGAAAGCAGGGGCAGGGGGAGAGGTGAGGAGAAGGCGTGACGGGGAGGGGGGAGGCTGGCAGAGCACAAAGAGAGGGCAGGAGGGAGGCGTGATGGGGAGGCAGGGTGAGGGCGGGCAGGAGGTGCGCCGGGGTGGGAGCAGAGAGGCAGTGTGGCGGGTTTGGTGGGGCTCTCCACCGGATCCAAAGCATTTGTGCGGGGCTCGCCACCCAACGCGAACACTTTTCCCAAGGTCAGCGGTGAAGCAAATAGCCCATAGAGGGGAGGGCAAGGGGAGTTTTTCCCCTTTCTCTGTCCTTTTGCCTCAACCAACTATATTTGATTTTGTAAAGGCACAGTTTGTATGCATGATTACATGTGCACATGTATGTGACAAATATGCCTTTTTAAGAGCATATGAGCACATGCACCCTTGTTTAATAGCATATGTTTATTATAATTATAATAATAATAATCAACTTTATTTCTATCCCGCCCTTCTCCCTAAAGGGACCCAGGGCGGGTCCCTTTATGTTACATAACATAAGAACAGCCCCACTGGATCAGGCCATAGGCCCATCTAGTCCAGTTGCCCACCAAATGCCCCAGGGAGCATACCAGATAACAAGAGACCTGCATCCTGGTGACCTCCCTTGCATCTGGCATTCTGACATAGCCCATGTTGTAGCAGATGAGGGGAGAGGGTGAGTGGTGGTCTCTGGTTGCTCTCCACCACCACCACAAATGGCCACACATCCCTGCTTGTTGTAATATGAACAGCTATCTATAGCAGCATTTTCCAAACTGCAGGTCATGACCACAGGCGTAGTAGGTTGCAGCTTCATGTTACCTTGGCCCATTTTCCAACACAACTTCCAATTTGATCAGAAGTTGCTTCTGGTCCCTTCTGAGGCCCACAGAGGCCAATAGAGAATAGGTCACCAGCCTAGTGCAACCCAGTAGAGGCCTCTGGGACTTCCCAAAAGCATTCCTCCACCACCAGCAGAATCGCATCATGACCCACTGTGGAAGGCAAGGTGGGTCATGACACAAAAAGTTTGGTAACCACTGTTCTATACCATAGTTAGGTATAGAAGGTTATACCATTGTATACAGTGATATAAAGTATAAGCCATTATATACCATTGGCATGTTTATTTTTTAATTAAAAGATTTATATCCCACCTTTCCTATGCTAGAGCAAATGCTGTTCTCGATTTTGAGAAGAATGTATTGAGAATCATGGAATATGAATCATATCCACTGAGTAGTCACTTAACCAATGTTGCATCATTTGTTGCAGGAATAAAATCTGAACCAGGCTGTAGCAAGTTGATTGTGCCTGTTGCCTGTTGTTCTGCCAGATTCCAAGGTCAAACACTACCTATTGTGTTATGTCCACTTTATGCTAATTAGCTCCCCTTTCATTCCCCAACAATGGCCCCAGTTCTCTACAGCAGCACTCCTAGACTCCACCACCAGAGTAGCTTGCCTGTTGAAACTGCAGGGACCCAGTTCCTAAGGCAGCAGTCCTTCCAGGTATAGCAGCACACCTCAGCTCTCCACAGCCTGTTCAAGTAGTGCATTAGTCACAAAGTCCATCCAAGTATCCAGGGCAAAGTCAATAAGCCAAGTCACACTCCAAAGTCAGATTCCTCAGTCAGTCCTACCTGCACTCTTTCTACAACCCACAAACCCTTCCTGCCTCAGGTGCTCCTTATATCCCTGAGGGCCCTATTGCCTTCAAGTGGCTGCAGCTGTGTAGCACACTCTGCTGGATGCCCAGGACTTACCCTTAAAGGGGCCACTGCTGACACCACATCTACCTCCTCACCAGATCTTCCACGATTCCAATACACCTGTTCTGCATTTCTTATCATGGGAGCAGGGAAAATAAGTTGTGAACCAAAGTAGACTCTAAAAGGATACTTACCCCATAAAGACTGCTAGCAGAGTGTATGTAACATAGCCTTCTTCCTTAAAATATTTTGGGGAACATTTTTCCCCCTGCATACAGTAGTGATAAGCACTAAGAGCATGTGCTAATAGGGAAACAAATATGAGTGTTCTTCCTAAAGTAATATGATGTTGAATTTTGGAGGATAGGGTTTTTCACTGGACAAGTCACAGTGTAGCCTTAATGTGTAATGAAGATCTCGTATTGTTGTGATCTTGTTTAAATTCCTGCTGGATCTGATTCATCTGTTACCATGACAACCTGATTGCCACAAAAAAAATTATTTTGTGTACCAGGAGCTCTGTGTTACAGCCATAATATATGCAAGCTACCGCCATATGAGTTGCCCATATTATGTGCTTAGTTTCTGTAGTAGTAGCATACCATCATCCTGTTATGGAAATGAGTGAATTGGGTCTTCCTTCTTGAAGTGCTGAGGCAGAATACCAAATTATCTGTTGTGTATAAAAATAAGAAAAACTGGTATGATCCATGCAACAGGTTTATTGAATATTTCATTTGGTCCACCAACAGAAGAGAAACAAAAGTTATATCTAACATTGTAGAGTGCTTTTTCACTGTGCAAAGCACATGTATTATCTTGTTCTCCTAACAATCATGTAAGATAAGTAGGGCCCAAATCCTAACCAACTTACCAGCACTGGCATAATAGTGCCAATGGGACATTGCTGCATCCTGCAGTTGGGTGGCACTCATGGAGGCCTCCTCAAAGTAAGGAAATGCTTGTTCCCTTACCTCAGAGCTGCATTGCCCTTATGTCGGTGCTGGAAAGTGGGTTAGGATTGTGCCCTAAGTATTATCCATATATTGTATCTGGCAAGTTGAGACTAGCAGCCCAATCCTGAGCTGCGCGGGGCGCGTGGCTGTAGCAGTGCCGAGAACAGCTTCCACCTCATCCTATGTGCCTCAGCCTGCTGCAGGCAGTGCCTCGGGAGAAGGGGACTTTTGTCCCCTTCTCCCAGGTAAGGGAAGTAACCCTGCATGGGGCTACTCACTTTACACCCAACCAAAAGGTTGGTGGTAAGGTAAAGGTGTTCATGTAGGGCCCCACACGAACGCCTTGGATCCAGTGGAGCGGAGTTCCATGGGACCTGCCTCCCTCCCTCCCCCGGCACGCCTCCCACCTACCCCCTTTCCGCCCCTGCCTCCCTGTCATTACTCCTCCCCGCCCTCTCTCCCCCCTCCGCCTGCCTCCCCCCTCCCTGGAATGCCCCCTCCCCACCCCCACTTACTGCGCTGCGGCTTAGTAGTCCATGAGACCGCCATGAAGCGGAGGACGGGTGCCAACCTGGCACTAGCCCAGCACCGGCCAGCGCTGGGCTAGCATGGGCACTGGTCCGGCAGTAAGCCTCACAGACGTGCCTTATGGCACGTTTGCAACAGTGCGCTCCTGCTAAAAGCCGGAGCGCCAAGCTCAGGATTGGGCTCTAAGTAGCTTGCCCAAGGCCACCTAATAAGTTTATTGCAACAGCAGGACTTCAGCCTGGAACTCTTGATTCACAGATCAGACTCTTATCTGTTACTATGCACTAGCTGTATATCTAGTTGTTAAGTTAAAAATCAACAAAAATTGCTATACAAATTCCTAACAAAGATCATGGGCAGTCCAATCCTAACCAGCACTGGCGGAGCATGTGCCAAGCCCTAACCTGTTCAATAGGGCTACTTGGACCTGTACTAGCTAAATCACTGGCACAAGTCCCAGAAGCACCATGTCAAGCTTCCAGGCTTGGGAAGGGGGTTAGAGTATGGAGGAAGCCACCTCCACCAATCCAGCCCCCCTCCTGGGCCTGTCCCACCCCTTTCCTCTGCCCTGTTACATCTCATTTCACCTCCATCCTGTCCTCCCCGTACGTCTGTGTAAGGTTCTGAGTGCAGAACCTGTCTCCACTTGCAGCCGCAGATGCAGCACTGGCAGGATGTCGCAGGCCTTTCCACTGGTTCTCTCTACTTGCACTGTGGTGCAAACGTGCTTTACAGCACATTTTTGACACATAGCATCCGTGCAGCTGTTGCTGCACTGGCACTCACCAAAGTTTGGATTGCTCTGTGTCAGTTTGTGCTAAAAAGTAGATGTCAGTTCACTACTAGTTTACTAGTCTGGTAGTAGTCAGACCCCAATATCTGCAGGGATCCCGCACACACACACCCCTCGCAGATACCAAAATACATAGATACCAGTGTCCTAAGTTTAAATGTGCAAAAACATGCCATTTTCAAGCCTCTCAGGCTAAAAATAGTCTAAAGACCTTCTTCTGTGTCTCCCAATGTCACCCCGGAGCGCATCAGTATAGAGCAGCCATTTTCAACCACTGTGCTGTGGCACATTTGTGTGCCGCAAATGGTCTCCAGGTATGCCACGGGAATTCGGGAGAGGGTCATTTTTCAATAGGACCATTGGGGGTGTGAGCCCCTGTTACCAAAAAGGGCTGTTTTGTTTAGGGGAATTAGTATATTAGCCTTTTGGAAACTTTCAGGATTGCAGGCTGGATAGCAAGACAGCGTAAAGCAAAGAAATCCCTTGTTTAGCTTAAAAAGGAGACTGGGAGAAAGGTAACTTTCAATCAAAGATTATATTTTTATTACAAAACACATAAAGGTAAACATAATACACATTTCTTGGTTCTAGTACTTGAAAAATGTACCTAGTTTTTATGGTGGTTGCATGTGCTATGTGTTTGGTGCAAAAGGAATTCAGAAACAGATAGGTTGTAGGGGAGGATTTTAGGGGTTCCTTAATCTGCTAAACCCAGTTTGCTGACTAAAGATGGGGAAGAAGGGAGGAATATAGGGAAGAAGGGAAAGAGTTTTAGACGCAAGATATATTTACCTGTCCCGGGGAGCAGTTGGATGGGAAAGAGTCCTGGGAAGGACCACTCCCTTGGGAGGGCAGCCAGAGAGAGAGCGCATGTGCTCAGAGTTCTCTCTTAAAAGGGGTTGTGGCTGACCTAGAATGACCCGAATGTGTCCTAGTGCTGGTCTAGATGTGCATGCTCAGTACACACAATGGTACACGTGGAGTATGTTAGAAAGACATGATGAACCGGAAGTCAGCTTACCAGCCAGGCTGACCTTCTGGGGGAGGGAGGCAATTTGCATAAGGTGCTTAAGAGTGATAAAGCTACAACAAAAGAACAATAGGCTTCTTCCTCCGGAGGTGCATGCTTGTTTTGCATAATCAGGAGACATTCCTTGACTGGAGGAGGGGATGTAATCACCGCTTTGCAAACTTGTGACTTCTACCAGGGCCTTGGACTGGGGGGAAGGGTGCCTTGCATTCTGAGGTTTGACCTGCATGAGTTTTTAGTCCAAAATACATACAAAATCACAACTTGGAAGGGAAAAGGAGATTTTCACGTAACACCCCCATGGACAGTACAGTGTGCCTTGTCAATTGTCAAAAAGCTGATGGTGTGCCTTGACCATTTTAATGCCTTGCCAGTGCGCTGCGGGATGAAAAAGGTTGAAAATCACTGGTATAGAGCTATACTGCATTCAGCCACTATGGGACTGAATGTAATGAAATCTAGTGGAATGAAATTAGTCCATTGGATTACATTATATCCAGCCCCATCCAGAGACTGAATTCAGTATAGCTCTATATTGATACATTCTGGAGCGGTTGTGAGATCTAGAAGAAGGTTTTTAGAACTGTTTTTAGCTCGAGAGGCTTGGAAAGACTGCTGTTTAGCCATGTAAATGTTAAAAACACCAAATTTCCATGGTTTGTTTTTTGTTTGTTTTTGTATTTTAAGGACATTTAAACTGGAACCCACCATCTGCAGTGAGTCAAATCTGTGGATGCTGGATCTGCATATGCCAGGGTCAAACCTGTAGAGCAGTGAAAAAGTACTTATATACGTAAATAGAAATTCAGTTGACATTTAATGTAATTAATGTTTTTAATGTGAAATAATATTTTACAAATCAACTAGAAGTCTATGATTTTTCAAAGCTTGTTTGTCTTACTCTTTGGATAGGTGGTTGATGACTTTTGGATCTATTCCAGTTCTGTTTTTCTGTGATTGTTTATTTTCACATCATCATGTGCAGAATGGGTAAAATGTCTGTGTGAACTGAAATGTGCTTTGTAGCAACAGATGAAACAAAAATAGAAAGTGTATATTTGTGACTGGAAGATCTGATAACTAGATGATCCATTCAAAAAAGAAATCTTTATTTATTAAGAGATTTGCATACCAACAAGATAAATGTCACAGAAATGAAAATATTTGTTTTGTAATTGTGATATTTGACAAGTTGTAGTGAACTGTATATTCTAGCAAACACTCCTTTTCATGACGTTATCTAAATACAGATACTACCTCTTTATAAATTAATGAAGATCAGAGAACAGAAAAGCTTATCTCCTTACCCCCGTTTCTCATGAAAAAAGTCAAGAACTCAAAAGAGAAAGCCCAGTTCTGTTGTCTTGGCAAAAGTTCAGCCCCACCATTCCTTCTGTCCCAAGCATGACAGAGCCCTTTCCTACTGGATCAGAACAAACTAACAGTCTTCCACTCTCCACCCTTTTTCTTTTTTGCACAAGAAAGAGTCACACACGTCAACTCAGAAAGTAGAAAAGCACAACAGTGCCAAGCGTTCAGGGAGGATCTTACAACTGGCCATTGTTCATTTGCTCCAAGCACCATCTGCATATGACATGTGAACAGCAGCAGGAAAATTGTATGTGGTAGAGCTCCTTTACAGGTCTTTGACACTTCAGTGCTGCTGAGGCATTGTTAAGGAACTGGAACTGTAATTGAAACAGAGGTTATACACAGCACTTAATATAGGGCTATATTATTCAGCAATGTTCTTTGCCACGGCCACAGTCTTTCTGACTTTTGCAAATAAGTCCCATTCAGCAAATGTCCCTTCCAAAGTTAATTAAAAGTTTCACATTTGCAGGCCTTCCCTTTTTATTGCTTTCTGTTGATTGCAACTGGGAGATTACTGATAAATTACTACTTAATTGCTCCAGTGTCAGTTTCTGTTCACCTGATGGGAGGCTTCAGTTATTGATTTCCTCTTATTAATTTTTCTTCCTTTCTCTAAATGCTTCAATAGCACTGTTGTACTATCAAAAAAGTAAGAGAAAAATCATAATGAGAGGTGATCAGTAATTGAAGTCCTTCATGCGGGATTAGAAATTGGCATTAGAACAATCATTTTAATTTTTTAGTTTTGTTTTTAATTATATTTAAATATAAGCTGCCTTGTGCACTCCTTGATGAGAAGAGGAAGTGCAAGATAAAAATCTTTTAATAAATAAATATAAGGGATTATTAATTCCCCCCAGCCAGTATCAATGGGAAGCAATAAATCAGGCAGAACATTCACACAAGAAATGTTTAATTAAAGGCATAGGAGCTATGAAAATCTCAGTAACACTTTATCTGTTTGTGCTGTACAGGCTGATCCTGTGATTGGGTTTTAGTACCCAAAAAAAATCACCACAGGCAGGGGTGTAGTCATTGGTCTAGCCTAGCAGAGGATGCACACCCATAAGAAGACCAAACAGCTAGACTGACCTCTGAAACACTCAGTACTTGTGACCATAGTAGCACTTAATGCACCTTTGGGTGGACAGAAGGCAGCATATGCAGGGCTTTGCTGCAGAGACCCCAGCAACCCAAAGGCAAATGAGAAGTAAGTGAAAATAATTCCTACTTTACATAAGCCATGGGTGGTGTATTTTGGTGGTGTGTGGCTGGGGGGGGGAAGGGTTGGGAAGTTTGTGAAAAAGGGGATAAGTTCTAGCATGTGCTATTGCTGCCAGATTTACTCCTCCCTGCCCCCTGTTCCTCCCCTTTCCTTGCAGAAATTGCTCATGAGAAGTTGCTCATTCATTCCACCCCCCATCACCAACTCACTGGCACCAGCAGACGGGGCCTGTGCAAATGGCTGCCAGCCATTGTGCTGTCAGCCTTATTAAACTTACTGGCAAAATGTCATTTTTGCCAGTGTTCTCACACTTCTACCAGTGGATAGGATTCACCAAAAGGACAGTCATTTAAGAAAAAAAGGCTAGTATGGAAGCAACATGTGATGATCCTGACCTACTTTATCTCGTGTCAGCATGTTACTGTGCTCCATAGTCTGCTTGTTAACCAGAGCCAGTTTTGTGGAATATGTGGCTCCACTGTTAGTCAACATCATTGTTACTGGTTTGTTTTAAAGTGCAGTTTATGGTCATTACTGCTCATTACTTTTAAAACCCCAAATGGTTTAAGATTACCTCTACTCCTATAGTCCTTCCTGTCCACTACAGTCAGTCAGAAAGCCCCTTTTCAGGATACCATCGTTGGCTGTAATAAGGCGGGCCAGGTTAGGGAATCGGGCCTTCTAAATTGTGGCTCCCACAAAGTATGAAATTTCTACCCAAGAAGGTGCTCCCCCCTCCTTTTTTCTTTGATAAGCAGACTTGTCTGCTTGGGTAGACATTTAGCTGGCCTGTTGCTTAGTGTTTGATATTTATGGTTTTAGATTATGGTTTTGTAAACTCTGATGTGTTTTTACAGTGGGCTGTGGATTTGATTGTTTTGTTTTTTTCTTGGCTGTTGGGATTGTGTTACGTTGCTCTGGGCTTTTATTTGCATGTTTACTTTAAGTGTATTAATATTTCAAATTGTTTTTAATCCTTGTAAGCTAAGCTATTCCTTGAGATTTTCTAAGAATTAGAAAAATGGGATATAAAAGTACAAAATAAATAAAGATCAAATTTTGCTTTGAAGAAAAATGGCATCCAGTGAATTTCAAATTTATGCTGCTAAAATGTAGATGTTACCCAGGGAAATTTAAAAGGCAGCAGTGTTGATAAAGAGCCTCAATACTTTAGCAGAGAGCGTAGCTGCGTCGCTTGAGGCTTTCACATTAGTATGGTGGAAAAAAGAGAGACAGTGAGCTAGCAACAACATGAAAAGCAAATGCTAGAGTTTGAGAGAAAGCACAAAAATACAATACTAGAGATCCAGCATGATGTTGAAATGCTGCTGACTATGAAGAAATGCATCCAAGAACATAGGAAGTTAATTTGAGGCTAATGTAATGAGCGACCGCTTGTGAAAATGTGAGGTTTGCCTGGGTGTCCTAAGAGAGTCCCTTTAAACCCCCTGAGACTCTGAAAACCAAGGAAATGTTCCATTTGTAAAGAACAGTTTCACTTTGAATCTTCAAGTCAAAGAAAAGAATAAACAACTGTAATCTCCAGAAAAATAGGCTGTGATCTTGGGGACTGTGCTGAAATTAATTTCAAAGAAAAAATTCTTACCATGGTCAGGAAGCAATGTCCATTGTTAAAAGTAATTATTTATCTGCCCAGAGTTTTCCATTGTACTCAGTTGGAAAGATGCAAAAGAGGTAGTAACCTCTGAGCTTGTAAATTAGGTTGAAACTGTTATGAGACTGGTATAGCACCTTTATGAAAGTATATAAAACTATATATATTTTATATAGTATAAAACTGTTGAGCAGATTAGTAAACCAAGGGCACCTGTAATTTGCATTGGGTACATGGGGGTTTAAAAAGACATCTTGAGAGCAAATTGTAGGTGGACATCTGCCAGAAACCTTGGTGTTTGGTCTACGTAGGCAGAGAAGATGGTAGTGTCCCTCTAGTGCTCAGTGAAGTCTGCTCACATGCAAATGATTCTGAAAATGGATGTTGTCAAACAGGATTTTTCCAGGATTCTGCAAAGATTTTGCAGAAGTCTGTAATTGTAATGATACAGTCCAAGAGTTCTGTTTCCCTCAAATAATGCATCTTGCTTTGATGTGAGGACAAGGAAACATTGCTGACTTAGTTTCTTCAAGTACTTCCAACAGTATAATGCACCAGGGTAGGCAGATATCAAACAGCCACAGGAGGGTGGGTGACACATGATCCTCTCTCTCTCTCTCTCTCTCTCTCTCTCTCTCTCTCTCTCTCTCTCTCTCTCTCTCTCTCTAGTTCTGACTGGGAGAAAGAGGAACAAGAGAATTTGACAGAGCAGAGCAATTGCGGTGATTTGAGAAAGAGCCATTTCTTTACAAGCCCAGGTTAAAACTGTAACTGGATCAAATGGAAGCAAATGCAATGAGTAACCAGATGGTTTCATTCCCACCACTCTTTTCTTGGTGCATTGCTTACAGACAGTTCCAAACCAAAATGCAGGCAGGGGTGTTGCACAAACACTTCTTCCATTGGTGAAGCCCCCTGTTTCACTGATTGTTCAGGGGTGTCCATGAAATGAAGTAATTAGGTTGCAACTTTCCTAGCCTGCTATAAGAAGAAGGAGATTGCTGATGCTAGTCCATCTCCTTTATATGACTGGCTTGGAGGAAGATCCAGAGTTTGATTTCAATTCCTCTTCAAGTTTAACCACAGCAATTATGGCACCAGCACTCAAAGGCAGCCTGCAGGGGCTCACAGGTGCAGCAAAAGTTGGTTATGAGTAAGCGTCAGCAATCCCAAGGGGAGTGAAAGGAGAATTGGGGAGGGAGATGGGAGAATATTTATTTGCAGTGCGTTAAATATAGCGGTTCTTCTCCACTATAGGCTGAGCCAAGGGAGTGAAGGGAGGGAGCCTGGACAGCTGCCTGATGCTGGAATTAATTGCCTCTCTCCCTTTTGCCCACTTCACTTCCCCCCAAGGATGGGTCAGTTCAGAGCAAGGTGCTTGCTTGATGCCCATTAGGGTTGTCAGAGGGAAATGGCTCATGACACAGAAGGCTGCTGCCGCTTTTCATCTCCACTCACTATCTAATGCTGTTTTAACATGTGGCTTAACTTGGGTTTGCTTGTTATTTTTGGCAGTTCCTGCCCATGAGATTTTTAACATTTAAAATATGTATTTACTAGAGAGTATCTTGGATTTTACAATCATTGCTTTCACAGGTCTTTTGCTTACAATTGCTGGTCTTTCACTTTCCAACCCCCACTAGTAAACCCTGACACATACTTGTACATAACATGAGAAAAGATCAAAGGTGTGGTTTTTCTGAACATGCTGTTCAAGTTGGTGGTTGCCTGCAAGGATCAATGGGATAACTTGTTAAAGCACGTTGCAACAGGGAAGCTGCTGCTGTGTTGTGGGGCACAGGGTTTGGTCGGTAAGGAGGCTTAGGCAGCATGAAATCTGGATCCTCAAAAAAATGCAGAAGTTCAGTGACCCAGAAGTTTGGCAATGACATCGTTGGGCCACCACCTTACTTCCGGGTCACTCAGCTCCATGCACTCTACCTCCCTAGGCTTGGATCTCACTGCATGTCTCTGCTTTACCCACCACTTTTGCACCTCCAAAATGCAGCTCGCTCTCCCTTGCAAAAACCCAGAGTCTGTGCTTGTTCCTCAGACCCTGCATCTCTTTCCATCCTAAAAACAAGTGCTATTGCACCTGCATGAAAACATCAGAATGGATAGACTGTGCCTGCTTGAAAGTGCAACGCAACTGTACGTAAGTTAGATGCCCTTAAGTCGGGGACTACTTGTATTGTGAATGGACTTAACTGAAACTGCTGATGATTTGGTTTGTTTTGTGCCTAGACATTATGTGTTTTATGATTCTGGAGGAGATGCACTAGAAACACAACATACACCAGTTTACAGGAATAGTTTGCCAAGATCCCAAATGGAATTTTGAAAAGAATTTATTTTTGCATTTTGTCAGTTATTTAAGGAGAAATAAACCCCCAAGATTGCATCTTAAGGGGGAACTTCAAGAAAAAGGAATGTTGTATCTTTCAGATACAAGCCACTCTGCTTTTTTCCATAGAGACTTGTAAGGACCCAATCCTATCCAACTTTCCAGTACCGATGCAGCTGCAATGCATTCCTGAGGTAAGGGAACAAACTTTCCCTTACCATGAGAATGTCCCCCTACCACAGGATGCAGCACATGCCAGTTGGCATGGATCTAACAGCACTGTAAAGCTGGATAGGATTGGGCCCACAGTGCAATAAAATTGTGTGTGTGTAAGCGGGGCCTTGTATCCCCAGGAGGTCTATTGTAGCACCCCTCCTGCAGATACAGGGAAACCCTGCTTCCGCAGCCCCCATGCTCATTAACGTTGTTTAAAGGCTTACCAGGGCGAAAGTGTTCTTGCTTTTACAGGTCTTATAGTGATGCTCAGGCAGGTTGCCAGCAGCCTGAATTCATGAAAAAACTAGATTGACACTAACAAGAAGCAGTTAACTTCTTGCTTACTGTTAGCATTGATCTAGTTTATCCAAGCATTCAGGCTGCCAGCAGCCTGCCTGAGCATTGCTGTAAGCCTGAATGCTTATAGTGACCTGTAAAAGCAAGAACATTTTTGTCTCAGTAAACCTTTAAACAACATTAATAGGCACAGCCCGCCCACCCCCACCCCCAAATCAGTGGATAACTGAATCCACAGATACTGGATCCATAGATACACAGGCTGCCTGAATTATGTGGTGAATTATCCCTAATCAGTGAGGGATCTCATTGGGCAGCTACCGCCCACCTTAAGCTGGGCAGTCCCCAGCCAGTAATGTGTTGCCTCGCCACGGTCCGTTAACCTCACGGGGTGCATGGGGTTTAGGGTGAAAACCGACAAGCGGATCGACAACTCTGCACCATACAACAGAAAACTCCTGCCCTAAAGCTGGGCACCTGGAACTTAAGGACAATGACACCTGGCTTCTCTGATGACCTACAAGAAATAGACGACGCACGCAAAACAGCTGTCATCAACATAGCTGAGCAGACTGCAGATGCACATCGTCACCCTTCAAGAGACGAGGCTGCCAGATTCCGGATCTGTCAAGGAGAGAAATTTTTCATTTTTCTGGCAGGGAAAACCACCAAACGAAACCAGGGAACATGATGTTGGCTTTGTGGTTAGAAATACCCTGCTGGAATCCATCATCCCACCTACTGTGGGAAGTGAAAGAATTTTGTCCCTGCAGCTCCAGTCATCAGCAGGACCTGTCACTCTCATCAGTGCTTATGCACTGACTCTGTCGTCTCCAGCAGAAGCCAAAGACAAATTCTATGATGACCTGGCCACCACTATCAAGAAGATCCCCGTAAAAGAGCCACTGTTCATCCTCGGCAATTTCAATGCTAGAGTTGGTGCTGATAACAGTTCGTGGCCCACTTGCTTAGGTCAGTTTAGCACTGGGAAGATGAACAAAAATGGCCAACGCCTGCTAGAGTTTTGCTGTCATCATGGTCTCTGTGTCAGCAACACGTTCTTCAACACGAAGCCCCAACATAGAGCCTCTTGGAGACACCCAAGATCAAAGCACTGGCACCAGCTTGACCTGATTCTCACCAGAAGCTCCAGCCTTCCCAGCATCAAGATCACACGCAGCTATCAGGGTGCTGCCTGCGACACTGACCACTCCCTGGTGTGCAGCAGAGTGAAACTGCAAACAAAGCGACTGTATCACACGAAAAAGGAAGGAAGACCCCGCATTGATACCAGCAAGACCCGCGATCAGAGAAAAGTGGAGGAATTTGCACGAGCGCTTGAGGAATCTCTTTTAGGCCCGGCCGACGTAAACGCATCCAACAGATGGGAACATTTCAAGAATGCCGTTTACAACAACGCCTTGTCCATATTTGGCAAAAAGACCAACAAGACGGCAGACTGGTTTGAAGCCCACTCTGAGGAGTTGAAACCAGTCATTGAGGAAAAGAGGAGAGCTCAAGCAGCATACAAGGCCTGTCCCAGTGAGTGCAACCTGCAGGTCCTCAGAGCTGCTCACAGCAAAGTC
This sequence comes from Tiliqua scincoides, assembly GCF_035046505.1. Lineage (NCBI taxonomy): Eukaryota > Metazoa > Chordata > Lepidosauria > Squamata > Scincidae > Tiliqua > Tiliqua scincoides. The sequence goes on from NC_089821.1 coordinate 42,404,726, forward strand.
CAGCAGACTGCCAGGAGATGTGCTAACGACTACTGGCTCCAGCTCTGTTCCCAGATACAGATAGCAGCTGACACGGGCAACATCAAGGGGATGTATGATGGTATCAAGCAGGCCCTATGTCCAACACAGAAGAAAACTGCCCCTCTGAAGTCTGCCACAGGCGAGGTCATCCAGGATCGGGCGCAGCAGATGGAACACTGGTTGCAGCACTACTCTGAGCTATATTCCAGAGAAAATGTAGTCACCGAAGAAGCGCTGAACAACATTGAGTGCCTGCCTTTGCTGGAGGAGCTTGACAGTGAACCAACCCTAGAAGAACTTCACGTGGCCCTGGACTCCCTTGCCTTTGGCAAGGCACCTGGAAAAGACAGCATCCCTGCTGAAGTCCTAAAGTGCTGCAAAGAGATCATCATCACTGAGCTGCATGAAATCCTCTGTCTCTGCTGGAGAGAAGGTGGAGTACCTCAAGACATGAGGGATGCAAACATCATCACGCTGTACAAGAACAAAGGCGACAGGGCTGACCGCAACAACTACTGTGGCATCTCTCTCCTTAGCGTTGTAGGAAAGTTGTTTGCCCGAGTTGCACTAAAGAGGCTCCAGGTACTTGCAGAGAGCGTTTATCCAGAATTGCAGTGCAGATTCCAAGCCAACAGTCCACCACTGATATGGTATTCTCCCTTAGACAACTGCAGGAGAAATGCAGGGAACAACGGCAGCCACTCTTTATAGCCTTCATAGATCTCACGAAGGCTTTCGACCTGGTCAGCAGGGACGGCCTCTTCAAGATTCTCCCCAAGATTGGATGTCCACCCAGACTCCTCAGCATCATCAGATCTTTCCACAAGGACATGAAGGGCACTCTGGCTCCCCATCCACATCTGGCTCCACATCAGACCCCTTTGACATCCGAAGCAGAGTGAAGCAGGGCTGTGTTCTTGCACCGACCTTGTTTGGGATTTTCTTCATTATCCTGCTGAAGCATGCCTTTGGAACTGCAACAGAAGGCATCTATCTCCGGACCAGATCAGATGGAAAGCTCTTCAACCTCTCCAGACTGAGAGCAAAGTCCAAAGTCCAGCTTAAATGTCTTCGTGACTTCCTCTTTGCCGACGATGCAGCTGTCATTACCCACTCTGCCAAAGATCTCCAGCAGCTCATGGATCATTTTAGCAAGGCCTGCCAAGATTTTGGATTGATGATCAGCCTTAAGAAAACACAGGTCATGGTTCAGGATGTGGACTCACCTCCCTGCATTACAATCTCTGCGCATGAACTGGAGGTTGTCCATGACTTTGTGTACCTTGGCTTAACGATCTCCGACACTCTTTCTCTCGATACCGAGCTAAACAAACGCATCGGTAAAGCAGCTACCACGTTTTCCAGACTCACAAAGAGAGTCTGGTCCAACAAGAAGCTGACGGAACATACCCAGATCCAGGTCTACAGAGCTTGTGTCCTGAGTACACTTCTGTACTGCAGCGAGTCATGGACTCTTCACTCACAACAGTAGAGGAAACTGAACGCTTTCCACATGTGCTGCCTCCAACGCATTCTCGGCATCACCTGGCAGGACAAAGTTCCAAACAACACAGTCCTGGAACGTGCTGGAATCCCTAGCATGTATGCACTGCTGAAACAGAGACACCTGCATTGGCTCGGTCATGTTGTGAGAATGGATGATGGCTGGATCCCAAAGGATCTCCTCTATGGAGAACTTGTGCAAGGAAAGCGCCCTACAGGTAGACCACAGCTGCGATACAAGGACATCTGCAAGAGGGATCTGAAGGCCTTAGGAGTGGACCTCAACAGGTGGGAAACCCTGGCCTCTGTGCAGCATGGCCTTTCCCAGTTTGAAGACACACTTGACCAACAGACTGAGGCAAAGAGGCAAAGAAGGAAGGCCCATAGCCAGGGAGACAGACCAGGGACAGACTGTACTTGCGCCCAGTGTGGAAGGGATTGTCACTCCTGAATTGGCCTTTTCAGCCACACTAGACGCTGTTCCAGAACCACCATTCAGAGTGCGATACCATAGTCTTTCGAGACTGAAGGTTGCCAACAACAATATCCCTAATCTAACATGGGTTTACTGCAGAGGAAATTTGTGCTGTGTGTTTTGTGTGTGTGTGTGTGTTCTTTGTTGATCTTTGGGGATCTCAAAAATATTATTATGATATTATATGAGCCATTAGTTATTTGATTTTTCTCTGTAAACTGATTTGTGAACTTTTTATTGAAAAGCGGTATATAAATACTGTTAATAATAAATATTAATAATATCCAGACACTACAAGACTGGTGTTGCAATGCAATCCAGGAACCTTTTTAAATGGTGCCATGTGCTTGATGATAACTCATGGCAGGTAGTGCAGGAAGTTTCAATAAATTAAGTTTTCCTTTTTGCTAATAGTGGTTTTCTGTTTCTAGGGTAGGACTTAGGGACTGTATGGAATTACGTTCATCTGAAAGAAACTTTTTAGAAAACATTAGTGTGAAAAGTTTTGTTACTTCTGGCTTGTGAATCTCATGTTTGTTCTTTGTTGAAAACCACTTGAAAGAGGCAAGAAATTTACCCCTCTATTGTGAAAAAGTTTTCTTGTGTTGGTACCATAAACAAATCATTAATGTGTCTAGCTACTGTCTTTGTCTATCGAGGAAAGTGGCCAGAGGCTGATTGGAGCTTGACTTTCCTGCTGTGTCACTGATTAAGCATGCAATTGGATTTATTGATTGTGACTGTGTACAAAATTTCTCTAAGAGTTTACATTTACAGTCTGAATTCACTGTTTTTTCTGCTGCTGAATCCTACTGTTATGCCTGTACATAGGATACAATTAATTTGTTTTGAAAAGTGATTTCATTTAACTTGCATATCCTTCTTATCCCTGAACTTTTTGTCTAGAGTGAATCAGTGAAAAAGAAAAGGGCTATAACTCATTGGGAGAGCATCTGTTTTGCATGCAAAAGATCCCAAGTTCAATCTCTAGCATCCCCAAGAAGGGAAGAGAGAAATTTCTACTTGAAATCTTAGACAGCTGCTGCCAGTCAGTGTCAGCAGTACTGAGCTAGATGAACCAACAGGCTGACTCAGTAAAGAGCAGCTTCCTATGTTTCTACAGTGGAATGTGACCAGTGAACCTTTATGACCTCCTGATTTTAAAAATAAAGATTAAATTTAGATGTTTTCTAATATGAGTAATGAGTTATTTTGAGTAAATGAGTAACAGCCCTATCCTAACCTGTGCTACAACAGGCAAACCAGTTGGCCTGCCTGGTATCCAACACGGGGTTGCAGCTGACTGCTGTGCAAATTGGAGTAAGGTAAATGAACTCCCCTTACCCCATGTTGAGCAGCAGCCAGACCTATGGGGTTACTTGGATTTGTGCCAGCGAAATCACCGGCACAAATTTGCGCAGCCAGGGACAAGGGTTGGGATCTAGCCTAAGTGCTAGAGTCCCTCTACCCACTGGCCTGCCCTTGCCCTGCCCCAAAACACCTTAGCTCTGCCCTCCCCCCACCCTCTCCAACCCCCCACACCAGCCGCCCTTGGCTGGTGCAACCTTACCTCTTTTGGGCTGCAGAGAAGTTGAATGTAGCCTCTACGGGCAGTGCACATTCTTGTGCCGGCCCAGCCAATTCCAGAGGATGTGCAAACATGCCTTACAGCATTTTGCAACAGTACTGGGCGAGCACAAGTGACTTGCACTGGCCCAGAGAGCGCTCAGGATCACACTCTAAATGAGTTACTCATCATGACGTAGGTGTAGTCAAGTGAAGCAGAGTTCTTTGTGTGCACCGTAGGCCTCAGAAACTTCCAAAGCTTTGTTGTGTCTGTGTCCCTACTCTTTAGTGGGGAAAACTCTCTGTGTACCAAAGAATGTCCAATCCATCCATTCTTTTTGAAGGTCGAAATATGGTTTACCATTACGGGGACAGTTGGCTAATATTGGCAGATTCCAAGCACAACTCTTAAAACAACTGGACTTCACTATGATCCTTTTAGCTTCCCTGGGCCTATAAGTCAACCACAAGAAATCTCAGCTAGAAGTGACCATGTTCATCAGAGTCCTGCTGGATTAAAAGTATTATCCTGCCTATCTCATGGAATCATTAAGTCAAGCCATGATGTATCCTGTCACAGATTTCCAAAGATCATAGTCCCAACCTTTACATCATTTCCAGTGACTTTTAGATCACATAGCATCTACCACAGCAGTTATCCTGTTAGTAAATCAGCACAAGGCCTCTACAAAGATAGAGGTCAGTATTCAAGTCTCAAGTTGCATTATCAACACAAATAGCTATTCATTCTGAACCAAATTCTACGTTTTTTGCAGTTGTGGATTCTCTCAATCTCTTTGAGGATGTGGATTTTTCATCCTGGCATACCATCTAGAACAATAACAGCTGATGTGGGGATGGATAACTCACTGTGGCTCCCTCAAAATCAGTGGGATTTGGTCTCACTGCACCAGCAGAAGGCTCACACCATCTTTCTAGAACTGTTGGCAAATTCAGATCCTTCCTCCCATCTTTGAAGGATCATGTACTACAGATTCTAACAGGCAATGCAACAGTCATGTACTACAAAAATGAACAAGGCAGTACAGCATCGAAAACCCTTGTTCCTTGGAGTGCATTTAGAGCTGGTGCATTTACCATTACATCACCCATGCCACTACACCCCTGGCTGGGGTATCCAAAACGTTGGCAGACACCCTCAGCACAGTGGAAAACAAATGAAGTCTGAACATCAAGGTCTTCTGCTGTTCCACCTACCCTGTGCCCCATTCCAACCCCTGTGCCAACCCCTCTGACTTCACAGTGGGGCTCTGCTTCGCTGTCGCATGTATGGTTCTTCCCACTATCTACAGCAGTGGCCCGGAAGTGCACAGCTCCATGCACTTCTGTAAGGCATTTTACTACTCTGTAAAGCATGTTCCATCACTGGAACACTATGGCAGCAGAGTGCGCACTTAGAGATGGACAGTTTCACATTGTATTCTTTTGCATCTTTTAGATTGTGAGCCCTTTGGGGACAGGGAGCCATTAGTTATTTGATTTTTCTCTGTAAACCGCTTTGTGAACTTTTAGTTGAAAAGTGGTATATAAATACTGTTAATAATAATAATAATAATAATATTCAGTATTATTCAGTGAAACTGATTTCTGAGTACACATGCCTAGGATGGTGCAGTAAACCTACTCACCTTCAAAACAGTGTTTCCAGTGGCCACTACTTCAGAAAGGAGGGCTAGTGAACTGTGTGTTCTTCCTTATGACTCTCCATATCTGAATCCATTCAGACAAGGTGATGTTGAGACTGACATTGCCATTTTCTTAAGATTATTTCGGCATTACACATTAATATAGAGTTGACATTGTCTCTGTTCTTTCCAAACCCAACTTTAGAAGGAGAAAGAGTTCTGCATGTCTCAGAAGTTAATTGAGCCCTTTCTTTTATAGTGCTCTTTTATGAGCCCTTTTATTCATAGAACTGCAACATTATGGGCAGAAAATAGACTGTATATTTGCTTCTAGGAGTCTTGCAGTGGCAAAATGTTTCTACACAGCATCTGCCTCACTGGATAACAGAGGCTGCAATTCTGTATACACTTATCTGGGAATAAGTCCAACTGAACTTGTCATGATCAGCTTATTTCCAGGTCATGGAGATAGCCTCTACTATGTGTAGTTAGTCTACATTATGACAGTTAGTCTCTTCTATATATGACTGCACAGAGACTGCAAAGAAGGAAGACAGGTTGCTAACCTATAACTCAGCAATTTTCAACCAGTGTGTGATGAATGATGTGCAGGTGTGCTTGGTGTGTTTGGAATAGGTTTATTAGTCAGGTCATTGGGGATGTGAGCTCCCCACGGACAGTATAGTGTGCCTTGTCAAAAAACTGATGGTGTGCCTGATGGTGTGCCTCCTTATGAATGTATCATGAGATGAAAAAGGTTGAAAGTTCCATGAGATGAAAAGGTTGAAAGGTTGAATATCACTGCTGTGACTCTTCAAGTGGTCATCTGTGCATGCACATGCTCCATCCAACCATCTCCTTTGCCAGTATGGCTTCAACGGTTAGATCTGTTTTCAAATGTTTCAAGTTGAATTTAGGAGATTGTGGAATTGGATGTTCTATCAATCCTCAAGGCACACAGTGTACATGGGGTTTTCCCCACATGAGAGCAAGGATAGAACACTTGACAAAGCTCTGGAAGCTTTCAAAGTCAATTTTGCACATTCATAGAACTCTGTTGTATGTGTCAGTGCAGATGACCCCTCAAAGAACCACTGTTACAGGTAAGCAACCTGTCCTTGTTCCATTTTGTAAAGCATGCATTTCCTGAACCAACAGTGCATATTAATTGTCTATAAATTGAGAATACACTAGTTTCTAAATTGTAAAAATGGGCTATGCAATCTAGGAAATTGTACAGTGGTGCCTCGCAAGACGAATGCCTCGCACACCGAAAAACTCGCAAGACAAAAGCATTTTTGCGATTTTTTCTGGTGACTCGCAAGACGAATTTTTCTATGCCGTGCTTCGCAAGATGAATTTTTTCTATGGCCATGCTTCGCAAGACAAATTTTTAAAATTAAAAAGTTGAAGTTTTGTGCTTGAAATTTTTGAAATCCTCTGTACAGTATGTATGCCTTTAAAGAGCACTTAATAAACACTTTGTAAACCAAATTTGACTTTGTTATGACTTTTTTTGCCCAACTCGCAGAACGAATTAATTTCGTCTTGCGAGGCACCACTGTATTTAGTATTAGATGATTTATATCCCACTTTTTCATTATTTAATTCCACAAGGCAACTTTGGTAATGTGTTATCAAATTATACATCTTTAGATTTGGAATGGGGGAATATGAAATTAATGGATTTTTGGATCTCAAAGCATGTCACTTACTTGGAAGGCAAGGCCCATTAGCCAATATAAGGGAGGTGTATCTATAAGGTACCTTGCAGAAGTAAGATTGATAATTAATGAACAAAACATTGTTTTTCCATTAGGTGGCGAATAAATGGCCATGCAATTTAGTTGCTAAACTTGAATATTCATAATTTTCTATAGTAATATAGTGCAATATATTGTATTAATCATGCTTGACCTAAAAAGTTCATATCTTCCCCCTCTGGGTTTTTCTTTTACACAAGAAAACATGCTTTCATTCAATTTTGTTTGATAAGAAGTTTGTGCATTGAGTTTTTAGAGCTAATTGTAGAATTTCACATGTTTATGTTACATTCAGAATTCATTTTAAACCATGACACTTCTATAAGAAAAAATGAATGTATCAAGGCCATTGGTCATAATGAAATATTTTAAAAGACACAAATATAATGTCATAGAATAAAGCAGTCAGGTAAAGCCATCAATAATCAATTACAATAAAAAATAATGAGGAGCAGATTTTTGGCGCTCAGTGTTTGACTGATTTTTTAAAGTGATATAAATAATAAGATCTGATTCCTTAAGCACCCTGCAAGAAAAAATATCATTATTTTACATTGAGAAATGAAGCAAGAAGGATGCTTAGGGCTTCTCAGTGAATCTTCAGCAGTTGAACACCTCCTGTTCATCTAGTTCACCTTTCCTTCATTGACTTGCTGCATTACTGCAGCTTAGAAGCTTTTGCCCTGTGTAAATCCATCATCACAGTCTAATAGCCCAGATTTCTTTCATGTAAAATACTAATTTTTGTGCATGCCTGTGACAGAAAAGCTTAGTCGGTAGCTTCTAGGTTGTCACTTTTGAGCAAAAACTGAGAAGAGAAATATTTGTCTTCTTATTTTACCCATGTAAAAGTGTTTGGGTTTTTTTTACAACAGATAAAATATTGGATTAGCAGTGTCTAAAAATAAATTATATTACTTCATTGCTATCTTATTAATAATACCCTGATAAGTACAAACTCTCAAAAATACAAGTTATAAAGGTACTGGTTAAATATTTTAAATAACTCTTCATCATATTATTCTGAGTGGTGTCAAATACAATTTTTATTTTAAAAAGATTGTAGTTGGAATTTAATCTTTGAAAATATTAATAACAGCTTACAGCAGGTAGGCTATAAAATAACACTGTATGCTGTCTATTTAGTTTCTGGTTGAAAAAGCACAGCAGTACTTTAGTTCATTACCTTTGAAAAAAAACAGTAACAAGATAATCCAGCTGCCTCTGATTAAGATGTAAATTCTTTCTAATTAGAATGTAAATTCTTACATTTAAATGAAGACATCAATTGTCAGGATGCCATATGATATCTTATTCCACCTTGCGTGAATGAAGCCCTCACTGTTCATCTATGGCACTAAAATAGTTTTGCAATCCTTTTGTTCTCTGATTCTTGTACTGTTCTCTCTTCATGTTCCCTTTTCACATTGCTTTTGTTTGTTTTCCCCCTTGCATCTGATATTGTTGTGTCTTGGGATTTTGCAGAAATTTGGAATGAAAATTGAGTTCAGTCAGTGCCAGTATTTGCTTGTGCCTCAATTACTTCTGCTGAATTTTCCTCAATGCAAATCAGGCAGGTTGAATAAAGTAGTGCATGTATTTGAAATAATTAATTTTCTGTAAAATGATGGAGCAAGTCCAATCAACCTTCATAAAATCTAAATAAAAGACTAAGGAATTAGAAATTAATTAACTTTTTTGTGTCTGTGATACGTTATTATGAGGTGCAAGGTAGCAATAATAAGTTTTTCTGTTGAGTCTAACTTCTTTGTCTAATGTGGGCAATAACCTTTTGCTATTGTCATGAAAGAGAAAAACTTAAGAGAATTTTATTTCAGTAAGTTACACTAAAACAAATATTTTCATGTGGTTAAAAACCATCCCAGAGTAATCGAACTCAGAAGTACATACACAAAACAGCTGAATTCCATGCTTCCCTCCACCAATGCAGCAATGTCAAAATGGCCACTTTTACGTCCTGCGGGGAGGAGGAAGGCAGTTATGGAGGTCTCTTCTGGCTAAGGGAACATTCATGTGGAGGGGCCTACTTGTATTTCTGCTAGCAAATTTGCTGGCTCAAGTCTGTGTGGACCCATGCTGCAGGATCAGGTCTGGGAAGGGGGCTAGGATTTGGCAGCCACCACTGCTGCTGAACCTGCCTCCTTCCTGAACCCAATCCACTCTTCCCCTACCCCATCACTGTTCCATTTTGCCCTTCCCCACCTCTGTTTTGCTCTCCCCCACCATGTCCTACCTCCCCTGACATCCTACCTACCTCAGTGGATCCTCCTCATGTGTTCTGATTATAGCTAGCCCAGATAAGATAGGGCTGTAAATATTTTAAGCTGTATGCATTTTAAGTTTTTTGGGCACAGCATCAGCTCAAGATGTTTCTTAAAAGAGTATATTCTGCCTTCTGTTTTCTTCATCCTTCTGATATTTCAGTCTTATTGGATTATTTGGAAGTCAGATACTAAACAGGATTTAAACAGGATTATTTGGAAGTCAGATACTGCGCAGATATTAAAGCCATGGATAATACAGTCGCACTCATTTAAAATACCGTCATGTCAAACACTCCTTCCTAGTGCAATGCTAGCATATCCAAGGGAAGGCTAGGAAATCTCTATGATACGCTAGTTTTGCAAAAAGCAGAGTTTTTTACTTGGGGGTACTTTCTAATTAGTTCTCTTATGTACCATCTCTGGTGTACTGTCCTACTTGAAACATTACCATGATTGGCTCTGAACATTTAAATCTCTCTATACTTTCATTAATTTCTGAATTTGTTATTTAATTTACTGTTCACAAAATGTTTTAGAAAAAATGTTTTCTAACTTAATAAAATAATTGTTTTATCCACATCATATTTGGAAATAAATTTATCTACCAGCAAAACCAGTTGTCAAAATTAATTTCTTCACTGAATATTATCCATAGGCTTATCCCTGTCAGCCATCTCCAAAAATTTTTATCAACCAGTCTTGGACTGTAGGTAAAACTGTGGATTCCAAATATCATGCTAGGATAATCTTGGCAAGTGTTAAGTCAGGGGTGTCAAACATAAGACCTGTAGGCAAGATGCAGCCTGTGGAAGCTCTTTATCTGACCCATGTGATGAGCGGGCCTTCCCAGCACTGCCCTTTCAGCAGCAGTGCTTCTGCTGAGGCTCCGAGAGGGAGAGACAGAAGGAGGTCTCAGAAGGCACAAGGGAAGGGGCAGACCAAAAAGGGTGAGAGGGACTTGATAGAGCACTTCTCAGCTACTGCTGAAGCCTCAGCAGAAACAGCACTGCTGAAAAGGTGGCTTGCATGATAACTACTTCCCTCTCTTACCTAGCATGATATTTGGGCTCTCCCATATCTTGAAACTATGGTCAAGATTTGCATAATTTCCTCTTCTGTCACTTGCAGCTATTGGGTACCTATGTGAGAATAAAGTGCTTATTTCTGGATATCACTTGCTTATTGACATTACTTCTGGCCATCAGCAGGTGCCATGAATGCTATTTAGTCACCTGTATGAAATGAGTTTGACATCACTGTGTTAAGTGATCCAAAATGAATACTATGGTAGGAAATTGGTGCAGTGCCAGCCCCATGAAACTGGAAGTCCTGGGGCAAAACCCTGCAGAGGGACCCTCATGGTAGCCACCACCTTCCCACTTCCAACAGCACATGGGATGCGTCCATTACTATGGGCACTCTTACAGGGGGGGGGGGAGCCTGAGCTGGTGGACCTCTGATGGTCATGAATTTGGCCAGTGTTTGGTGTGGCCAATCTCTGATGCCACCCTAATTTGGTAACTTTTATCAGTTTCATTTGAAAAGTGGAACTTCTAAGTGAAATATTTTCAGGGCACATTCCAAAGGCGCCCTTCAGCTGATGCAAGTCCCTTGCACTGGCCCAACATCGCGAAAGTGCCAAAAAGTGCCACTTTTGCGCCAACATAAGTGGATGTATGTGTGCCAGGCTCCATGTGCCAACATGGGCCCCGGAATCGGGTGAGTTTGCATTGGCCGAACTTGGCTGGCACAGGGGTCTGGGGAGGACATGGGGAGGGTGGGGAGGAGGTGGGAGGGAGATATTTCTGGGCAGGGGGCAGGCAGCTAGTGGCAGGCGTTCCCAGGAGTGGGTGGGGAACAGGAGGCAGGGCCAGGATTCGGCACTTATGCCAGATCCTAGCCCCATTCCCAGGTGGCCCAGGGCAGTCCTGGGCTGCTTGGATTTGCGGCACAAATTTCAGTGGTGCAGATCCAAGTAGCCCCATTGGAACTGCTGTGGCTCCCACCAGAGTAAGGGGGAAAGCCTCTCCTTGCCTCAGGCTGACCCACTATATCCAACTTGCTTTGGATATAGTGCAGGCCAGCAGTCCTGCCTGTTTCAGAGCAAGATAGGATTGGGCTGCCTGGATCATAGGACAAGATATTAGTAGTAAAAAACATAAAATTTGATGCCCTATCAGATGCTTGTTTCTCTCCAAGTAAAAACCAGTATATGGAAAATGTTTGTAAAATACTGGACATGTTTTTGTTTGAAAATACATGTTTTTATTTGAAAAATAAAATTTATTTGTAAAATTTATTTGTAAAAATTCATAAAAAATACATGTTTTTATTTGAAAAGCATTGAAGGTTAGCTCTTTATAAAATATAATACATTGTATCAGTGCCATTTTTCATTTATATATGATTGCTGTTAGCCAATTGTTCTCAAAGATCAGATTTGATACATATAATGAGTTCCTTGTTTGTATAACAAACTGCAGAAGTAACAATGTAAATAACATATGGCGCCTGACTGGTTCTGTAGCAAATATGACCATGTTCTGAGTAATACAATAGAAATTCAGCCATGGACAAATAGCAAGTAACCTATATAACTGTTAAGACAGACGTGTTAGTAACACAGAACTTCCTTAAAGTGTTAATTGTAATGTTAGGCACTAGAAAACATTTGGCACCCAAGTTTTACAAAGTGCTACAGTAAAGTCCACTATCCCATGAATAACCTACCTTCAGAATTTTTTACATGCTGTCCTTCATAATCAATATAAATCTTATTCTATAACTCTACACACTTGTTTTTGGCTATGACACTCTCAAATGCCTTGAGGCACTCTTTTCTCCAGTTTTAGTTACTTAAAAATAGTGCCAGCTAATGCATAATATGTGAGCCTTATGTCTAGAGTGCAGCATTGGCTTCTGAAATGTTTTCTGGTACTCAACACGCATCAATTGAAATAAAACTTCAGAATATTCCTCTTTTATACAAGGAATGATAGTGACATAGGGCGTAATCCTATCCTCCGCTGGAACAGGCAAGCCACGAGGCTTGCACTGTATCCAGTGCAGGATAGGGGCCCAAAGTGGCTCAGCCAGAGGCAAGAGGAAACTTTTCCTCTTACCTCTGGGTAAGGCACCCTGGCCCCTATGGGTCTACTCGGACTTAAGCCATCTCCTGAGCGCTTGAAGTCGCTCCGAACTCCCTGGGAATAGGGGTTGGGATCCAGCATAACTGCTGGGTCCCAGCCCTGCTTCCCACTCTCCACCCGCCCGCCCCCAGTTTTGCCCACTGCCCGTTCTCCCCCTGCCTTGGAACACCTTCCTCCCGCCTCTACGCGCTGGCCTAGCCAACTCACGAGGGGGACATTTGCAACCCTCCTGGGCCAGCACAAGGGACGTGCTGGCCCCAAGTACTTCTCTGGATTGTGCCCTTGCAAATCTGGCTGAAGTGTATATTCTGTTCTTCTGAGTGGGGGCTAATCTGTAAAATCAGTTCGTTTCGAGGTTCCAGCTTATCTCTGCAGAAGAAGAGCAGCAAGGGCTGGGGGATTGTTCTTGTTTAGCAGATTAAGGGCACAATCCCTAGGCCGGCACAAGTCCCTTGAAATTGGTGCTAGCAACTGACAGCTTTAAATGCATATTTAGTTGAATGAATTTGCTTGTGCAGTAAACATAAGCATACTGAAAAAGTGACAATCATAATGGTAGTATGACCTGTTGAATTTTGAATACCAGCCATTTGCTGTTAACGGGCAATGTTATACACATAATAAAATGAGCATATGTAAAAGCACAAAACAGTTGTGAAAAAATGGAAAGACCCAAACACTGCCCCAACTGTCTTGTTTGTTTATTTTTCTTTTAATATTTAGAAGGAAGATGGTTCTTTCTAGTTCTGAGTCTCCTTATTTCAGCAAGTAAACAGCCAGAAGTTTTCTTAGATCAAGTTCAAATTTGTACCTTAGTCTACTTTACTTTGGGTGGGTGCACACATCTTCCTCTTCCCTAAATGTCTAACAGAGGTGGCAGCTGGCAACAGGTAAGGTTGGCTCTTGCTGTTAGTTTGGGTTTAAAATGTGTTGTTTCCAAGTTTCATTTTCTGTTTTTTTATTGGCATGGTTAGGTGCCATCCTAGGGAAGATAAGTACGTGAACTAAAATGAAATAAAATAGTTTCCTTTGGTACTCATGAGTAAATTCTGCAGTATTTATTTCAAGGCTCTGATATGTCATCATGTGTAAATCTACTCTAACACCAAAATCCTTCTTAGTGCCTAATGTGAATCACCAGTTTTGATACTGAAAAAGGTAGTGAATAACTTACCCTTTGGATATTACATTATTGTCAATGCAATGAGCAATACAGGGAATCCTATAATCATTTTTAAAAAATTCATGTATCTTTGTGAAACATTCCACATTTCACTATCTTGTTCTCAGAAAATAGTAGTGATACTGTATGGTGCATATGATATAGTAATGGTTGTTTGTTGGAGCCACTAGTTGTTTGATTTTTCTCTGTAAACCGCTTTGTGAACTTTTAGTTGAAAAGCGGTATATAAATACTGTTAATAATAATAATAATAATAATGGTTGTAGCCATATCACAGTTTTCCTTTTCTGCCAAATGTAAACAAAAACTGCAGTAGTTATATAGTTGAATGCAATGGCATATCTGGCGGGGGGCAAGCGGGGCAAACCCTCTGGGGTGCCTCCTCAAGCCTTGTCCCTCCCTGCGGCCCATTTGCCTTTTTTCTTTAAGAGAAAGAAGCTGGCAGGTCCACCATCTTCTGTTCCTTAAAAAAAAAAGCCCTCCTCCTGATGGAGGAGGGGCACCCAGGATCACTGCTGGAGAGGCAGTGATCAGTGTCATACTGGGCCACCCCCCTCCTTTATAGGACACCACTGAGAAGGGGAATTCACGGTAAGTATTAATTCCCAGTTTTTTTGTATTCATTTCTACTGTTACCTAGAATTGCAATATCAATAAACCAAACTTGATTTTTTTTTTGTCAACTACTGTTATATCTGGTGTATTGTGTTCTATATGTTTGTTGGTCTGTAATCTGAAGTCCCAAAGGATCTTTGTTTGGTTGTTCTTGGTGATTTTATCAGGTTTATGATCCCAGAAATTTTGGTGTGAAGGGAAATCGTATTGATTGCAAAGATTCCGGTGAACAATAGCTGCAACCCTATCAAAGCATTCTTTATTGTCAGTTTGGGCGACCTTACTATAGTCACTGACCAGATGGTCGACTGTTTCATCTTACATAATGGACATTTGGTGTTGTCACTGGTCCTCTGAATCTTTGCTTTGATCTTACGTGTTGCAAGTGTCTATTCCTCTGCAGCTAGGATGACGCCTTCCCTTTCTTTCTTCAGGTGTTCATTCTGCAGTCATTTCCAGGTGTTTATCAATTTTATTATCAATGTCTTTCATGTATTACCCATGAAGTTGCTTTTCTTTCTAGTTTTCTAGGCATGTTTGAATTTCAGCCTTTTTGTAGTCTTCTTTACTTTCTGTCACTTTCAATAGGTTACTTTGACCAGTTACTACAGTAGGAAACTTCGACCCATAGTCCTTCCTTGCTGTAATCATTCAGTGCTTGTTTTTCTTCGTCAGCTGTTTGCTAGGCTTGCAAAAGACCTCTTCCACCTGATTTTCTTGGTAGGTAAAGTCTATCAACATCTCTTCTAGGATTTAGGGAGTGATGCATTGTCATAATCTTCTGGTCTTTTGGTCAATTATTTCCAATTCTACCTGTGTCCAAGCAATAATGCCAGCAGTATAGCAAAGAACAGGGACAGCCCAAGTATTAATTGTTTTCATTGTATGGCTACCATATAACCTTGTTCGTAAAGTCTTTTTAACTTGTTTGTAATATTATTTAAAAAAAACAAACTTGATCATTCTTGATGTTATCCAAAATTCCAAGATATTTATAATACTCTTCAAAGTCAAGGCCTCTGATATTGGAATCCTGATGTCTTCTTGCTGAATTATCTTTGTTGTGTATGTATGGAACATTTATCAAGCTCAAATTCCATGGCAATGTCATTACTGCATATTCAAACCATGTTTAATAAGGAATTAATCTCCATTAGTGACTTTCCATATATTTTGAAATCATCCATGTATTATAAATGTGATATTCTTGGACCTGTTTTTGAGAGTTGGTACCCAAGGCCTGTGTTTAATATTATTGTCAATGGTATTAATGTAAGACAAAGAGCAGTGATGATGGTGATTTCAAAAAAAAATTAACTATAGGTTGGGAACTGAGTATATACCTGATGTAGCTGAAGGGTGGAAAGGGAGCCCTAAAAGCATTCAAGGAATACATACCTGTTGCTGCTATTTCTTGTGAGTGACTAGAGTACAAGAAAATGAAGTACAGGCGAACTCTGCCCCCACCCTCCAGAGCCATGGGGAGCTCCCCTCGGCTCCAGAGTGTCATCTAAGCCCAGCAGAGGCCCCACATGTCCATTTGCAGCCTCTGCCAGGCTCAGACTAAGACTTAGAATAAAGGCGTCCCCAAGGAAGACCTCCCCTGGGCCTCCTAATACCTTACAAGGCATTAAAAATGTCACTTCTGGTTTTACAAAAAAACTGGAAGTGACTTTTTGTTCTAAGACTCATTCTGAACCTGGCAGAGGCTGTGGACAGATATGCGTAGCTTCTGCTGGGTTCAGATGACCCTCCAGAGGCAAGGGGAGCAGAGTTCTCCTCATCTCTGTAGGGGGCATGCATTGGGGTCCTCCTGCAGACAAGTGAATCGGCAGATAAGTGAATCCATGAATACGGGGTCCCCCCTGTATAGTTAGTTACCAGCCACATTCTTGGTAATAATTCCTGTGTGGAGGCCCTTCTGTAGCTGCACAGTGGTGGGGCAGGACCTCCAAAGATTTGGTGATGACATCGTATGTCATTGCCAATTTCCAGGTCACCAGGCTCTTAGCTATGCAAGAGCTTGTCTTCAAGCTGCACAGCCAAGCAGCTTAGTAGGCACAGTGGTCACTAATGCCAAGGATTTTCCAGTTTGTCGCCGCTTCACCTTCCACTAGCACTGCTGAAGTGGCACCAAAAAAAAAAGAGCACTATGATGATTCAGTTTTGTTGCTGCACTGTGACCTAACTCTGCAACAGACTTAGGAGGACATCTACTATCTTTAAGGCACTGAATTGAGATGCTTTCCAAAATAGCTAATTATTAGTCATGTTGTTTGCCTTGCTTTTTGCTCTTGCTTGCTTTGCTTTTCTCCCTCACATAAGTATCCATTTAGAGATAGTGATTATCAGGGATGGCCCAAGGTGATCCACTGCCTGACACAAAGCTTCTGCCCCCCAACTGCATGGAAGGTGACAATTCAGCCCCCTATCTCCTCACTGCACTCCATCCTCATGCAGGCCTTTTCAACAAAACAGGAAGTGTGGGACAGGCTGGGATTTGCAACATGTATTTAATGGATGGTGCAAAAAAGGAATGAGGTAAAAAGGCAGGGAAGTGGATTGCCACCTTTCAGTCTACTTCAAGCACAGAGGAAACAGATCAGTGCAGCACTGCTTGCTGCAGCCTGGAACAGCAGATGCAGGGTGAAGGGCAGCCCAAGCTTCCTGAAACCTACTGTTCAACTTGAGCTGCCATGTGAGTGGGCTGGCCGGGATTATTATCCTCTTCTGTTTTCTACCGCTTTATAGTTCAGACCAGTATTTCTTAATTTTTCCCCATAAACAAAAATCCATTCTACGATGCTACACAAGCAGATGACAAAACACCAGGACACCATAACTGCATGTAAATTGGGTACAGTCAGGTTGCATTATACACTCCTTTAACTTGCACAAATTCAAGTTTCACATACTCAGCAGAGAGAGAGAGAGAGAGAGAAACAACAATTTAAATTGAACTAATTGGGACTATCTAAAGCAGGGGTGGGCAAACCCTGGCCTGCAGACCATTTGCAGCCCTTGGGGATGCCCAATGTGGTCCGCAGGGAGCCCTCAGTCTCCAATGAGCCTCTGGCCAATCAGAGACTGTTGGAGCCCACATTGGCCTGTGACTACTGGTCGTGATCACCAGACGCAAGCTGCAGGCTGAGTTAGAGCAAGGCCTTTTATACTTGTTCTCTGCTTTTCCCTGAGCATTATTTTAAACCACCCCCCCCCCATTGCCTCTGAACAACTTATGTCTCCATGTGTTTCTGGTTTAGTCTGTATGTTTTCACTGTGCAAGAGGTATGTGGCAAAATGTTCATCATTCTCATGTGGTTCTACATGCCTGTATTTGAGTTATCATGTGTATTATAAATAAGTTCAGTAAAATTCATTCATTCATATAAGTTCCGTCTCTCATGTATTGATTTATGTAAATTTATTCAAATTTGAAATGTGAATTAATTCTTTTCCCCTCCAACACATTGTCAGAGAGATGATGTGGCCCTCCTGCCAAAATGTTTGCCCACCCCCAATCTAAAGGAAAATGTCCATACTTCTGGGCACGCTTAAGTCCCTGGGCACATTTAAAGTAGTTCTTGTGTTCTAGCCTGTGTTTAGGATCAGTTTAGCTGTTTTCTACATCCTCTTCCACCCCCATACCAGTAAAAAATTATGGAATTCTTCTGAATTTTAACTACATTTAATTTTCATTTTGCAAGTACGAACTGAAACTGTCATTCTTTCTTTCTTCTATTTTTGGGGTGCTAAAGTTTTTCCAAATAGGAAAGTCCAACTGTCTTCCAAAATGTGTTCTAGCTGGAGAATGAAATAGCCATAACTTTTCATAAAAAGCACTAAGTTCAAGCTACTTGAATACGAATCGTATTTACTATTTCTATGTAAGTCCTTCTCCAGAAGTATAAAAGTGACACTCACAATGTCAGAAAAATATTATTTCTATGTTGTGACACTATGATTTAACATGCATATAACCTCTTTAGTGATTTGTTTTTCCTTAGGCTATCCTAAATGTCATCTATTTATGGAGTTCTATAATGTATTAAGTGTAGTTTTCATGACACATGGCGTATGTCCCAAGACTTGCAATATCCGCTCATTGGCTCTTCAGAACTAAGGCATGTGGACAATCTTCTTTATTTAGTCATTGCTATGCTCTCATTTTTTTTGTTCTTTACTATTGTGAAGATTGTATTAATTTTTAGTAGAACAAAAAATATATAAGATCCAATGACAAAGCTATGTTCAATCTGTAATTAAGATCTAAGGTATGTAGTTAGTAATCTTGATATGATTGTCCCTAAAGAGAGGTGATCAGTTGCCAAGGAGGGTCAAAAGTCTTTCATGGTTTGTACTCATAATGTATCTTTAATTAGGCAGCAAACCTGACATTGATTGACATCAAGAAACTCTGTGGAGAAACTCTGTTTTTTAAAGACTTTTCGTTTTGGCATCTCTTAGCTGTTATTGTACATGTAGACTTGTCCCAAACTTCACCTTTTAATTTGTTTACTCAAATACAAAATGAGGGAGAACGTTACAGTCTGAACCATCTATGTCATTAGTATTTTTTGCCTAGTCATCTTTCCCTCTGCAGTACTGATTACCATGAAATTCTGCTCTTGAGATTTGGAGGACTCTTCAGAACACAGTGATCCTTGGGACAGGGAACCGCAGCAGAGATCAGCAAGACTTGTCATTTTTTACATCCAGCTACTCCCCAGACATCAAATAAAAGTTCTTTCATTCATGCAACAATAACATTGGATACAACCACTTGTTTCAGAATTATTCTTTATATGAAATTTTGGGAGAGGATGAATTAAAACAAACTTGAGGCTCAATCCTATGCACACTTTCCTGTGAGTTAGTCCCACTGAACACAATGTGACTTACGTCTGAGTAAGCATGCATAGGATTGCGCTGTAAGTAACTAAAATGAATTACATTTTAAGTCTTCTTGATTTGTTCAGTTCAGTACACATTCTTTCAGCTATTATTCTGTGAAACCTCTTTCCTGAAAATAAGAGTAGAAGTATTCATATTGGATATTACATTTGTCTGAACAAAAATCCATACATTTTTGGTAAGGAGCTGTTCAGAAGTGCAAGAAAAATTATAAATGTGTACAATCTGCTGGCAAAGATATTGAGCCTTGAAAATGATATTTTTGCCTTAATCCATGCTTGGATACATAATAAACTCTGACAGAAAGATTTATCTCTTCATGACTGAAAAAAGCAAAAGACCAACATCCTGAAAATTTCAAGTTTAATTTGCTTTCAAAGTGTTAATGTACTTTTTCAAAAGGATATGTGTTGGCTGCATTCACTCTTCACACTTCCAATTTTCATAAAATATTCTGATTAATGGACACTATTATGGTTGCAGAGACCCAAACAAATGCTCAATAATAGTGATGTGCAAAGTACACACATATGCATATTAGTACGTTTATCAGCTGTTTGTTCTATAGCTTAAAGGTGACATTATTTTTATAATTTGTCTAAAAATTATGTCACTCCTGGCTTTGACAGCCTACTTAGGGCCCAATACAGAAGAAAGCAAACTGGTTCACCACCAGCACACACTGTCGCAAACATGTCGTAAGGCACATTTGCAGCAGTTAGTGATGGCCCAGCACCGGAGCAGGCTCAGTGCAAACCCATGCTGGGTCAGCACCGATTGGAGGCTGGCCAGCCACCACCTGGCACTCCATGCAAAGTACCAGACAGTGGAGAGGTGAGTGGGGGGAGGTGTTCCGGAGGAGGGGGAGAAGGTGTGACAGGGGAAGGAGTGAGGTGGGAGAGGGGTGGATCCAAAGCCCCACATTGGGCCTCTCAGCCTGAGATGGGACTGGTTTACTCTGCACAAGCTAAACAGCCAGACCAGAGTTGAGTAGCCCCATTGCAGGGCTGCTTAGCTTATTCGACGAGGCATTGGGAGCTGCCTGGCGCACTCAGGATAGCTCAGCAGCCACTTTGGTGCTGCTGCAGCCCTTGGCACCAAGCAGCTCAGGATTGAGCTGTTAATCCATACGTATACAATACGATCCCCTACACCAGGGCTTTTCAAACTGGGCGTTGCAACACCCCAACCTGTGAGCCCTGGCCACTTTCCCCTTAAAGGGCAGGGCGGGAGGAAGGCAGCAATGCGATCCCCAGGATTGTGTCGCTAAGGGGGCTGCAGGGACTGGCATTTACTTACCAGTCCCTGCAACAGCCTTCCTGGAGTGTGGTGAGCCCTGCGTGAGGGTCTGCAGGGCTCCCCAGTTCTTAAAAAGTGAAAGCACAGCGATTGCGCTCCATTTCCAGTTTTGCAGAAGTGGAGCACAATCGCTGCACTTTCACTTTTCAAGACCTGGGGAGCCCTGCAGACCCTCACGCAGGGCTCCCCACACCCCAGGAAAGCTGCTGCAGGGACTGGTGACTGCATCCCAGTCCCTGCAGCCCCCTGAGTGATGCGATCCTGGGGATTGCATCACTGCCTCCCCCCAACCCCGCAAGAACTTACTGCGGTTCAAATTCTCCCTGAGAGTTTGAAAACAGCTGCCCTAAACCATTCCTACTTTCATTATCTTCAGCTGTAAAAAGTTTGTCTAATAAAATGATCTACAAATAATTCAGATAATTTGCTTTGCAACAGACTACTATATGAATTTATAGCTATGTTTCACTATCTTACCTGTTGTTAATGCTGACGTTGAAAGTCAGTTAAAGAAATCTGCCAGGTAATTTATTCCATTGAACACTCTGGTTCCCTTGTGGAAAGCAAGGAATGTCCTAGAAAGAAACTTACCAGTAAGAATGGTTAATGGTGATCAACCTTTATCAATGACTATAAACATTGCCTGATGCAAGCAGTTTAAGAAGTTTAAAATGAAGTTGAAGCTGTGGGATTTAGGAATTAAAATTGGAGAATATAGAAACTACACTAATCAAAAAAGGAAGACACAGATGCAGGGGACGACACCAGGACACAGGTTGTGTCTTGTGTGCTCCCTGAAGCATTTGGTTGGCCACTGAGACACAGGAAGCTGAACTAGATGGGCCTTTGGCCGGATCCTGCAGGACTCTTAGTTCTTATGACTGTAGATAGCAAGATAATAGCATTTTACAAAGGAACACATGCTTTCACTGAAGTTCATCCCCTTCAGCATCTTCTATAACTTAAATCCTTTGTTCATGTCTGCAAAGTTATTGATACTGTGAGCATGAGTAGTCTGTGCATTTGGCATGGGCCTGATAGCACTTTGAGAGGTGCACATGGGTTTTCCATTTCAGGTAATGCATGCCCTTCTAATCAAGGACCAGCAGAACAAAGGCAGGGACAGTTAACTCTGTAGAGATTCCCTTGTGTGAATGTGGTAGGAAATTGATGTGCTTTAGGTATTCACAATAGCTATAGTAGTATCTTGTAGTAATAGTCTTCCAACCATTGCCCAGTGAACTCCTTCATAGGAAACAAAGTAGAACTGTGTTTCTAGACTAACTTTCCCTTCTTGTATAAACCTCTGTGTGATGTTTTTCTTATTTTTCCTACAACATAATGAATGTAGTACATGCTCAGTTTCTCTAGTGTAAGAACTTGTCAGTACAAGCAGTTGCCTTGATCAATATAAACTATGGAAGTGATGATGCAACTGTAATTATATTACTCTTACAGCCCATTTAAATCCCCCCCCCCCCCCGCAGATGCAATTGCACCACCAGAGCATGCTCTGCATCTTGCAAAGTGGAGCCACCCTGGGGTTTTCCTTCAGGTAAGGGAACATTTTTTTTCCTTGCCTGGGGGTAACTCTCTGCTGTCCTGATGGGTCTACTCAAACCTGCACCAGCGATTTTGCTGACACAAGTCTAAATGGACCCAGGTGGATGGGAAGGGGATAGGAGCAGAGCTGCTGCTGCTGA
>NC_089821.1:42434347-42501555 GCF_035046505.1 Tiliqua scincoides
TTCACCAGAATGTAAAAAGAGATTAAATTGACTCAACAAGGCACTAGAACAGGGCTTTTCAAACTGGGCATCATAACGCCCCAGCCTGCGGGCCCTGGCCCCTGCCCCCTTAAGCAGCAGGGGCAGCCTAGAGGCAGGGAGGAGGCAACCGCACAATCCCCAGGATTGTGCCGCTCAGGGGGCTGCAGGGGCTTGGGTACATGTACCCAAGCCCCTGCAGCCTCCCGGGGGTGCGGGGAGCCCGGCACGACCTGCAGCAGGGCTCCCCGCAGCAGTGAAAGTAGATGTGGAGCGATCGCGCCCCGCCTCTGCTAAAGCGGAAATGGAGCGTGATCGCTCCGCATCGACTTTCATTGCTGCGGGGAGCCCTGCTGCAGGTTGCGCCGGGCTCCCCGTACCCCCGGGAGGCTGCAGGGGCTTGGGTACATGTACTGCAGCCCTGAGTGGCGCAATCCTGGGGATCGCATCGCTGCCTTCCCCCGTCCCTGCTGCCTCCCCCTTCCCGCCCACACAAGAACTTAGTGGCTCTCAAACTCTCCCAGAGCATTTGAGAACCACTGCACTAGAGGGACATGTGGATTAGCTGTCAGCATCCTACTTCACCTCCTTGCTCTTGTTCATGCCCTACTGCTACACCACTACTTCCACACACTGACTGGGAGGGGAGGACCAACTGTATTCCTTCAGAACTTTGGTCTGGGACAAGCACACTCTCCCCATGCTCCTGAGAAAAGAAAAAGAAGTCAACTCTGGTAAAGAATGTGCCCCACTCCCAGGAAATTCCAACCAGATTCATAGGACAAGGGATAATCCAAAAGCCACTTTCACTCCTGACTCTCACCACCACAAGGCAACTACTTTCTAACCAATGAGAAGCTAGGACAAGTTTTGAATGTAATGTTAAACAATATCTGAAACAAGCAAAGGGAAATACTGGTGTCCCCCACTCCCATATCCGCCAGTATACATTCCTGGACCACCACCACCACCACCCCCGGGACATACCAAAACTATGGATAAAAAATAACCCTATACTTACTGTGGTGCCAAGCATTCTTAAAACTTCCTTCCTGACAGACCTTAGCTAGTACAGAGCCAAAAAAGGAAAGAGATGATGTTTGACTCATAACTTGTTGAGATGCTACTGCCACTTGAAACAGAAAAAGAAGGCAATTGTATATTGACGTGTCATACAGTCAAGCAGGTATACTTGTCTACTGACAGATATATTGTGTATACCTATGCAGTACATGCCCATATTTGTATGCTTACACCAGAAACAATTTTATAGAGTAAAATAGGCAAAATGCTCAGGATCTGAGAAAATGTGCTGAAGAAAAACTGGAGCAGTTGCGGTAAATGGACCAAATTTCACACTTTACGGGGCAGATCCAAGGGGAGGCCATGGGTGCATAGCCTCCCCAAACAGCCAGCAGGCAAGGACGCCCACTGGGCTAGGGAGCAAAACTGGGTGCCAGGGGAACATCCACTGGGCAAGTGCTGGCTGGAATGGGAGCCCAGGTCTACCCAGCCAGTAGGTTAGTCCAGGCAGGTTAGTCCAGGTCTACCCATACAGCAAACCTTGGACATAGAGGCCATAAAGTTCAACCCAGAGCCCTGGTCTACCCATCTGGTTGACCTGGACTCTGGAGTTTGTAGTGTTCATGCCCCCCCCCAAACACAAACACTGGATCTGCCCCTGCATTGTACACATACAAGTGTGTCTTAGGGAAAATCAGTTTCAGGAGACCATGATTTTCAACAGAAGCATAGCAGGGCTAAGGTAACATTTAAGTTATTTAGGACCCAATCCTATCCAATTTTTCAGTGCTGATGCAGCTGCAATACAGACCTGAGATAAGGGAACAAATGTTCCCCTACCTTGAGGAGGCCTCCATGACTGCCAACACACTGCAGGATTCAGCATATGCCCTGTTGGCACAGTTGCATCGGCACTGGAAAGTTGGATAGGATTGGCCCCTAAATCACTGTAACTCCCCTTAGGTTCTAGATGTGTGTTCTTCTCAAAACACGTATATAGAACCGCATGGAAGGGAGCTTCTGGGAGAACAGCTTCTCTGCTGAAAATCCTCACTTTCTGAAGTTGCTTTTCCCTAAGAGAAACCACTGTTGGATTTATATACTTGTTCATATATAACATTGTAATTTGGCATTATGGATTACTAAAATTTAAAATTCTCTTCCCAAAGAAAAAAATATTCTTTTTGAAAAATAAATTACCTACTTTACACCTGAAATCGTACAGAAGTCCAGACATTTGCTGTTGCAAATGTTAAGTTAGTTTAACTGCTAGTGAATCTTGGCAGTTTGAGATAACAGAGCCCTTTTCTGAGCACAAGAGGGAAAGTGAACTGCCTGAGGTGGGAGGTTGTTAAATGTCATGGAACCCCTGGGAAATGCCTGGCTGAAAAGCACTGCTCTACACCTTTCAGTATTTGCCTGTCCCAACCTCCCTTGCCTCTCAGCCCCCTTCGCTTTCTCCATGTCTTTTGTCGCTATGGTATAGCATTCTATTTATCATGCTTCCCTCTTTCTCTTTTAAGATCCTTCTCAAGAGTCCCTTTTTCAAAGTTTGGACCATCTTATTCACCTGTCTCTCACCTTTCTGTCCTAGAGCTCAATCCTATCTCCACCTCCCCCTGCTGGTGCAGTCATACCACACCACAAAGGAATGCAGGAAAGGAGGGGAGGGAGAGATTTTAAATCCTCGGTAAGTCTCCTGCTCCACAGTGAGTCTCCTTAGACCTGTGCCTGCTCTGTAGCTGGTGCAAGTCCAAGAAGAGAAAGGGGGCATCCCTGCCCAGTTGTGCCCCCTCTCTGCCCGGTTTTGTTCCCTCCCCCACCTCTACCTTACCTGCTGTAGCAGGCACAACAAGGTCTAGTAGTGCCAGGGGAGTGCTGCTGCCTCTTGCAGCAAAATGGACGCTGCCAGAGAGCACTGATCTGTCAGCAACCATTTTGCGACAGCAGAAGTGTCTTCTGCTATTGCAGAGCACTCCATAGTACATTGTTACAGTAATTTGTGTCTTCGGGTGCAATCTTGAAGTGCCCATGGGCTGATGCAAGTTCTTTGCGCCTCCTTGGGAGGAAGCCAGGCCGGTGATCAGAGGTGAACTGGCCTGCAGAGGCTGACACAAGTCTGTGCACTGGCTTCCTCGGCAAGGCTTCCTGGGCGGGGATAGGGCGGGTGGTGGGCAGCCCCAGGAGCTGGCAGGGGAAAATGAGAGGTGGGGCTCTTATGCTTATGCTGGATCCACTTATGCTGGTTCCCAACCCTTGTTCCCGGGGAGTTTGAAGCAGTGTGAAGCCGCTCCACTCTCCTTGGAATTAGGTGGCGCAAGTCCGAAGAGACCCATTGGGACAAAGGCACCTAATTCGGAGGTAAGGGGAAAAGTTTCCCTTTGCCTCTGGCTGAGCAGCCTTGGGCCCCTATCCTGCACTGCATGCAGTGTAAGCCTCCTCTAGTTTTCTATTCAGAGCCGAGAGCACTTTTGGTACTAAATAAATGCATAGTAGTAGTCATTGTCATCACTGCAGTTATATTCATTTGTAGGACAAAAACAGAAAGCCAGAACTTGCAAATAGATTAATAGTAATGTCAAACCTCAACACACATCCTGTTTGTATAAATACCTTGAATAATGTTTAACCTTTTTTCCCAAGTAGATGAGAACTTGGTATGCTGCATGGCAACTCACAAAGAGTGTAAATTACAAAACATACACTGTGACAAAGTAGTAGTAGTAGAAGTGTCAGTAGAAGAGTATGCCAATACTGCTTAAGGGTGAATGTTTTGGATTTCAGCCCCCCTAACAACTTTGCTCAATATCAACATCAATCTAACATAGTACTTAATAACAGAACTTGATGTTTCAAACAGACATTGTAGAGTTTAACTTACCAACAGTGTAATCGTATGCATGTCTGCTCAGAAGTAGATTTCCTTGAGTTCAATAGGACTTACTACCAGGTAACTATGTATAGCATTGGTTCCCAAAGTTCCTCAGCCCACAATGCCCCCTCCCCCACACTGCAAATGCAGCACATGGCTCACAGGAGTAACTGGCAATGACATCATTGCCAGTTACTTCCAGGTTTCATGACTATGGCACAATGCTACGAACAGTGGTAAGAGAACCAGGGCGGGCAGGCAGGCCTATTTCTGCATGCAAAAACTGCACACAGGAGCTCAGCCTGCTGAGCTGAGGCTCCTACTGCTGTTTGTTTCATCACAACCTCAGTGCCAGCCAGCAGGGATCCCACAACTCCCCTGTGCGTTCACCACGTCATCCCAGGAGCCGCATCTCACAGATTGGGGACCTCTGGTGTATAGGATTATAGCCTAAGGGCACAATCCTACCTGTCCTCCACGCTGGCATTGGATACAGCAGAGGCCATGTGACCTAGAATTGTTCTGCCCAAAATGTCAACACGGACTGACAGTGGCTCTCTAAGGATTTCAGTCAGGGGCCTTGACTAGCCATACCTGGAAATGCTAGTGATTTGTTTTTTGTATGTAATATATAATGTGGTCAGGATTCACAGAGCTACTATAGATATCCCCAGATGCTTGGATATGTAAGTGAGAAGTTTTACTTTTCCCCCCATTAAATAGTTTTCCTCTGTGTCAAGTCACAATGTGCTTTTGAAAGTCAGTTCCAAAATTGGCTTCTCATGTGGCATGGAAGGATGCTGTTATTCATCAAACACAAACTCCAGAGCCTTTGGGCACTCAAAACTACTTGTGTATGTTTTAGGGACTGATCAGTTTGTTTATTTTTGCACAATAAAAGTAAGGGCACTGTTAAGATTGGTAATCAAACTGTATAGTCTATATTTCATATTCTTAATGTGTTTTATGATTTATTCATGTATTTTAATATTTTTATAAGCCATCTTGTTGGGTGTCCTTTGGGGAGAAAGTCTGGATATTAGAATGAATGAATGAATGAAATTTAGCTGGTTCAAAGGGTGACAGAAAGTAGCTAGAGATCAGGCATCAAACAGTAATAAAATAAATGTTGAAAATGTGGGCTTGTATTTAAGATTGGGACTTATGCCAACCCTATGCAATTTGAGAATTTTGTTTTTCTTCTGAACATGAACTGCTTTTGAAACAGTTTGCCATATGGTAATTGGGAAGGGGGGAGCTAAGTTTGAGAAAAGTACCTCTTCTTGGGCTCTTAGAACTAGTTTCACAGTTCTTTGGATCCCAGCCTTGGCTTTGCCCTAGGAAGTACTCATGGAGAAAGACTCTGCTTTGACTAATCCCTGTATTCTGTAGAACATCATATAAAATGCACATAATACTCTGAGAATCAGCATGGAAAAGCTGTTCTAATAAGTGTTTGCTTGTGCTACAGTACAGCAGTTGTACATCTTGAAATATGGGTTATCTAAAAAATTACAATTGTGTTCTCTCTCTCTCTTCTCTCTCCTTCTTACTCATCCCCCCCCCCCACTGAAAATCCCCTGCCACAGCAATTGCATTTGCCTCCAGACTTGTCAGACACAGTGAGCCGCACAAGCAAACAGGATCTGGCAGAATCTGCCAAATTGCTGAGCTCAGGATGTAGTGCTATGGCCATCGGCAAGAAGCACCTGGACTTCTAGTGATTTCTACTTAGCAGTTTCACTCCGATTTATATGACACTCTAATTATGACTGTTAATGACTTATGTAAATATTTTTCTTAATGA
Organism: Tiliqua scincoides; assembly: GCF_035046505.1. Lineage (NCBI taxonomy): Eukaryota > Metazoa > Chordata > Lepidosauria > Squamata > Scincidae > Tiliqua > Tiliqua scincoides. The sequence continues at coordinate 42,440,068 of NC_089821.1, forward strand.
TTGTGACCCAGCAGTCCTTAAAAAAAAATCTAACTTGCAAGCTGTGTGCCTTATTTTTTCATTATGTTATATTTATGTTTGCAAATGTTGTAGTTATAAATTTCCCATCAGTTGCATTGTATATTTTAAAGCAATTTTAAAAACCTAAAATAGATTGGCCTTTTGCAAAGCTATAGGATTTTCTGTTGCTATCAAGATCATGTTATTAAAATTCAAGATAATTTGAGACAAAGAATTAAGTTTTACTTGCTTAACAGAAGCATTGTAGCTTATATAGCAGTATTATGACTAATAAATAAAAATGTGTTTGTTATATTATGTTAGACAATGGTTGCTCTAGAAACAGAACTTTGTAATTTCAGATATAGTTAAATCAAAATGTCAACTTATTTTATGCAATATGTAAAGAATTAAATGAGTGTATTTTCTATGCATTCTGTTACATCAGTAACTAATATGATAAAATAAATGTTCATGATAGAAATACATTGTATACGGTTAGTCTGCCTTATGGGCTAATATATTAAAAAGCTTGAGAAAAATTTCCTGAACAGGAAAAATGCATTTTTTTTTAATGTGGTTCAAAACAGTAATGCTAAACAACTGAAGTCAGCACTATGAAATTATTGCAGCAGACATTATTCAAGATTGAAATTCAAACTGACAGCTACATTAATGCTAGAAAACCAGGGAATGCATAGGAGCTTGGGGAAGCAATATAGAAAGAAGTCTACAGTGAAGCAAAAAGTAAAACCAATTCAGGATTCCATGCTATTGTGTACATATACCATTTGTGAATGTATAAATATAGCCCATCTAGGTAAAATGCATAAATATTTATTGGCAGCATGATTTACATATTTGTAATATAGATCTAATAGACAAACTATATTAGTGAGTGGGTGGGTAGGTGAACATTAGGAAAGCATTTTTAAGTGAATTCTGCAAATTACTTCTTATATAGAGTCTTAGCTTGAGGGCAGCAATAGTCCTGTTTTAAGTTGTCCTTCACAGAACTTCCCATTAAGTTCATTTTGAATTAAACGTTTTGTCTTTAAACTGTTGCATAACATAGTTGAACTGAGGTATGCCCCCCCTACAAACCCTTAAACATTGACTGTAATAATGTTAATGTATTTGGATGAGATTGGAGCTAAAGTGTTGGTTAAACGATTTACTTTTTATAACGCTGTGAGTAAAATGGAGACATAGCATTTAAAACTGTCTAATATGATGAATGTCAATCATTTAAAAAAATCCACTGTACCATAAACACATACAGTATACAGCTTTTATTCTGAATTAGAATAATTGAATCAATGACAGTGATTTGCCAGGATGTCAAATCTATCCATCATATCCTGTCACTACCAGTTTATTTTTTCTGATCAAAATCAAAAAGACTACTGTTTTGTCATCCACTATTTCATTAGAGGTAACAATTGAGTTTTTTCTTTTTTAAAGATATGTCTGTTTTATTTTATTTTTTTTAATTTCTAAAGACACAAATCCTTTTTTTAATCTATTCAAAATAAAGTTTCAGGACTGAGCTGTCAGTTTCATAAAGCTAGTAGACATTTACATTCTTATACCCGTATATCACTACTGCCTTCAAATCATTTTCCCTTTCACTTTATATATAATATGGAGCTGAAGTTCTCAACAAAATTTGAATGAGGACCTGGGAAGATATTCAATAGATCAAGTAGAAAAGGATTAACACTTTAGTTACTTGATTGTGTTCTTAACATAATTAACAGGAATCTTGCATACCATTTCTCCATAAAATACAACATTTTTAGACATAATTGCATTAACCATTTTTATTACAATCGTTGTCATCATTCTTAATAGGACCTGATTTATCACACAATCTGCAAATATCACCAAAACAATTTTCTTGTTTACTTATGACTTCAGGACACCTGACTATTTATGGATGAGTGCACACCAGTATTAACACACTTTTACAGGAAAAACCATTTCAAATAAGAAATAGAGTTGGCATAGAAAACTCAAGAATTAAAAACAAAAGGAAAAACAAAAGGGATGAGCCATAAAATATGTATTAAATGTTTTTTTTCCTGTTTCAGTAAGTATGCTATATGAAATAAGTACTGCAGCATATATTCGATGTTGCTCTCCCAAGGCTAAAAAAAATGTAGCAGAACACCTACTCTCTTGTCTTCCAGAATATTGTATAACTGGCTAAAATTCAGCTTATCCCAGAAAATTGAAGAATAAAATGGTTACACCTTATTTGATAAACTGAGTAAACAAGTACAGAATGTATTAAGTAACAAGGCTGCATTCCTTCATATGAAGAGAAATGGCTCATTCATGAAATTTGCTTCCTTAATTTCCTCAATCTCTTATAATTTCCAAAGCCCCACAGGCAGTCATTCCCTTTATTCACTGCATAACCTACAAGGCCCAATTGATTTCAGGCGCAATCCATGTCTACATGGGTGCAGCTGGCTCCATGTAGAGGGGATCAGCGTGAAGCTCCTGTTTCTCCCATTATTCTTTCCTCTGAAGCAAGTGCTATCAAGGAACTTGAACCAGAGAAGAGGTGGAGCTGGTTTGGGATGGGACAAATTTCTGGAGGAAAAGTTCATTACAGGTTACAACTCATAGTAGGTATGTGCAAGTTCTTGGTTTTAGAGGTAGGCTGCCTCTGATAGATGCAGTGGAGGGCACTGGGATGCAGATTGTGTCTGTTGTCTTGTGTGCTCCCTGGGGCATTTGGTGGGCCACTGTGCGATACAGAAAGCTGGACTAGATGGGCCTTTGGCCTGATCCAGCAAGGCTCTTCTTATGTTGGAAATACAGGGGCTTCCTATTCCTGCTAATAGCTCAGTGTTCAGCAGTACATGTGTGCCTATGCATGTGTAAACAGGGACAGAGAAACATGATTTTTGGAGTTCTATTATTTTTGCAAGTGGATGGTTGCAATAAATAGCATGATATGCCTCAGGGGGAAACCATAGGTCTTCCTCTGCCATCCTCAAGCTCACTCCTAGTATTTGCTGAACAGTTTCAGGCCAGGGGAATACCGATTTGCACTTAATGGCACTTAATTTTGGGGGGGGTGGGGTGGGGCTGGAGAGAAGTGATGTCCTGTCCAGTTGCTTTTAAATGTTAGAATAACATTCAGAAGTGTCTGTGTGTGTGGAGGGGTTACACCCAACCTTGTCACACTCGGAATTATGTAGGATTTTTCTATCTGCTCAGTGGTGGAAAGGAAGACTGATTTTGCCATTTTGTTTGAAGTGCCTATCCTGTAGATCTCCAAGAATTGTCACAGTGTTTAGAGAGGTTGCAAATTATGTAATAGTTTTCTCCAGGGAAGTATTGTCTCATTTTGACATTGCAATTTAAACCAAAAAAATTAGATTTAAGGCAGTGGCTCCTGAACTGGTGTGTTGTGACCCACCAACCAGGGAACTAGTCTTTGCCCCTTTAAGGGGCAAGGAGAAGGCAGCAATGCAGTCCCCAGGATCCTTCTGTTTCCAGGGATAGGAGAGTTTTTTTTACTTACCTGCAGCCAGTACTGGAGGTCTGAGAGTCCTCCACACGGCTACCTGCACCTACAAACATCTCAAAAAGAAAAAAGCATTTCCAGTTTCATCATGAAAATCTGAAGTGCTCTTTTTTTCCTTTTTTTAGACTTTTGCAGGCACCAGGAGCCCTTCAGAGGGCTCCCCATACCCTCCAAACTCCCCAGGACTGCAGCACTGGCTGCATGTAGGAAAAACCCCTGTCCCCAGCAATCCTATTCCCCCAGGATCATGTTGCCCCTTCCCCGTCACAACTTCCAGTACTCCCAATCGTAGGAGTTTGGGAAGCTCCGATTTAAGGAATATGAAATAAATTCAGCAGTGTCAACAGATATCCCAAATCCAGGAGACCCTCTGCTTATAATACACACAATTTTTAAAAAAGGGTGGGATGTAACCAGAAAAAAGATAACCATAAAATATACAAATCATGAATGTTTTTAATGGTACTTGCTTGTTACAATGTGATAATGAAAGAAATGAAATTGGCTACCAATCAGCTTCTACATCCAATTATGCTTGTTTTACCCTCCCAAACATTTCACAGCCTGGGACATACATTTCTTCAAGGCGTTTCCACCCAGTGTGTTTCCCCTTATCAGTTAAAAACTACCTCAGATACCAGAGCTCCTATAATGATAATGCACTAAACAGGGTATGTCAAGCAACTGCCATGTTACCTGAAATACTGGGAGATTTTTCCATATGTATAATAGAGTGGGGAAGCCCAGCTTCCTTTATCTCAAGAGCTATGTCTATTCTCCACAGAGAGCTAGAAGTGGTCAGTTTAATCAGTGGCTCTAACATATTAAGCACCTGGACCCACTTTTTCAAATGAGAATCTGTCAGGAAGTGATGTCATGACCAGAAGTGACATAATCAAGCAGAAAACTTTTCACAATCCTAGGCTGCAATCATACCCACACTTACCCAGGAGTCCCATTGGCAATCCTTGTTAAAAGAACATATGTACATACTGGAAATACGTACATACTGGAAACGATGAAACTCGTACATAGTAGCTTGTTAAAAGTACAGGTCTGTCACATTTCCCCAAATGCAGTCACATACATGGTAGCATCAAGTCCAACATATTAAAAATATTGAAATGAATGGGGACCCATTTGAAATTGGCTTGCAGCCCACCCAGTGGGTCCTGACCCACAGTTTGAGAAACATTGAGATTCATGTTGGCACCACAAAGGAATAAGGGCTTCATAGATTCAGACTATGCGTTCCCAGCCATGGTCTGACAGACATTACAGAATCTGTGTCTTAACAGTTAAAAATATTTTTGGTAAGGCAACAGATGACTAGATAAAATTACTTTGGGTGCCGCATCCGGAACAGACTATCCCTGTTATGGCCTGATGTTGAAAAGCTTTCAATGTTATCTCATGATGTTGGAGAGCATGCAGAGGGTTTTTGTAAGTTTCAAAGTTGAGCAGAAATTTGGACTCCAGCCCAATTTTCATATTTGTCAGGCTATTTTATAGCAACTTTGACACACTTAGGACTGGGTATAATTTAATTTCCCAGATCCTACCAGGTACTCTCCTCCCCCACCCCCCTGGTAAGAGTTGATCTAGTTAACATTTCTGTGGATGCCTCTTTTTTTTGTTCTGCATATGGTTGGATTTGTGTTAGACATAACAAAATAATTAAACCCTCCTATTGAAATGCAGTGGATAATTTGAGGAATTTGCACCTGCCCAAATTGTTTTAAGGCTGAAGTTGGAAACACACAGATCTTCTACATTCTTGTAAGCTGATATAGTTCAAAGGGGAAAAACTCAAAATACATGCAGTTACAGTACACTATTTCTGTTGTAGTGCATAATTTGTAAAGACCCTGTTAATGAGAAACTAGGAGCTTTTTGAGTCTGCCACAATGATGTTGCCCCTAAATTTATTTTAAACTGTCCTGATGACCCCCCCCCAGGTATGCCAGTGATAAGGCAAAGGAGGCAAATATCCCAGGGTGCCATACCTGATGGGGTGATGGTGCCATCCATGCCCCCCCACCATCTGGGTTCCCCCCCCCAAAAGCAAAAGAAGCCAGCAGCAGCAGCTTCCTTTGCTTTTAAGAAAGTGATTGCTTGCAACTCTGGGACATCCCCTCCTTATCCCCTTTTTTTAAAGGTGAAGAAGGGGGCAGTGCTCCTCAGGTCAGCACATTCCAGAACCACATTGATAGTGGCTGCAAACTCACAGCCACTATCGGCACTGTTGGCCACTCTTTCCCTTTGAAACAAGGGGGAGAAGGAGCAGTCCAGATCTGTGTAGAATTGCACCAATAGTGGCAGTTCAGTTCTGGAAGTAATTGCAGTGACGTGACCACTGCAATTACTTCTAGTTGGGGGGAGCAGCACATTAGCCCACGATGCCAGAACCACCAGGGCTACTGGTAGAACTCATTACTACTCTGGAACTCAAGGCACAATATGAAAACCTCAAATCCAAAAGTAGTACAATAAAATATAAGTCATAAACTAAGAACAACTTAGTAATTTTGAAGAACAAAGTATGAGTTTAGCATGTGTTAGGAGTTTAGCTACAGCCATCTGGTTCTGCACAAATAGCCTTACCCTGTTTCTTTAGGCTCCAGTAGATGCTGATTTCAGTAGCTGGGAAAACTGCCAATCCCTGAATGTTCATTTTTCAAACTGTGATATACATATGATGCTGCTTTATACTGACTCAGGCCATTTAGCTCAATATTGCCTACCAAGAGCCTACCAAGAGCAAAAAGCTAGCAACTCTCCAGGATCTTAAGCAGACGGTTTTTCATCACCTCTGATCCACTTCAGCTAGTGATGGCAGGAATTAAACTTAGGACCTTTGACATGGAAAACATGTATTCTTCCACTAAACCCATCTCTGACCCATCACTGAAGAGAAGTTTTAAAGCAAACAAAACTTGGTAAGGTAAACAAGCCTAGTGAAAATCATTCTGATTAGTATTTTTACTGATTTTTTTATTTTTATTTTTATTTTTATTTTTTTAAGAGTAGCAGCTTTGAAAGTGCTTTCAGAATAAGATCCCAGACAAGGAGACTAACAAAAGGTTGAAGACTTGGTTGATTGACAGACTGATTCGATTTGCTAAGGCCCTTTTCAACCAAACCGGTCCTCAAGGCTGAGGACAAAAACTGGATAGTAGAACTGAAACAAATTAAAGTTCAACAATAACAGAGTACTTAAAATGCAGCAAGTAGCAAATGAGAAGTATTTCCCTATCCAGCCTCAAAGTCTCACAGAATGAAGAAGTTGGCATCTTGCCAGTTTTCTAAACGGTGAGTGGATGTGGCAAACCTAACCAGACTGAGATGACAATCTGGGCATACTGGGAGACATGAAGAAGGCTTCATATGGGAGGTGGCTCTGCTTCATAGGGCCCAGAACACTTGGGTCAAAACCAGCTCTATAAATTGTGCTCCACATAAAGCACGTTCCACTAGGCCAGTGGTTCCCAAACAGGTTGAATGCCGACTCACCAGCCAGGGAACTACTGGCCTATGTGCCTGTAAGGGGCAGGGAGGGGGAAGGCAGTAATGCAATCCCCAGTATTGTGCTGCTGCTCTGGATAGGAGGGGGTTTCCACTTACCTCCAGTTAGCACTGGAGTCCTGGGAGGTCCAAGGAGTCTGGAGAGCCATCTGCAGGGTTCCCCAAGCTTCAGAAAGTCTGTAAAAAAGGAAGAGAAAGAGGAACTTCCTATTTCATTGCAAAAACTGGAAGTTCCCATTTTTGCTATTTTTCAGACTTACAGAGTCTTGGGGAGCCCTATGGAGGGCTCTACAGACCCCCATACCTCCCAGGACTCCAGCACTGACTGGAGGTAAGTGAAAAGCCCCTCTCCTGTCCCCAGCAGCAGCATGATCCTGGGGATCACATTGCTGCAATCTCTCTGCCCCAGCAAATACTTAAATGGTTCCTTCCTCCTAAGGAGGACCTTGGGGACACACTGCACCAGGCTAATCCAGTAGTTACCAAGGCAATACTTTGTCAGGAAAGTCCACAGTTGGTCCACTTGCCAAAGCTAGCAAGGGTCACTTGTAGCCACAAACTTCACCAAGGCAGCTGACAGTAACAAGAACACTACAAAGTTTAGAGTCTAAATCCTAAGGGTAGTGAGACTGCCATCTTCAAGAGCCTGTACTTCCGCCCTTTAGCATTTCTACCTGTGTTTCAGCGAGTTTAGGCCCAGTCTTATGGGCCTGCTGCACCACCAGGGTTCCAGTGTGCTTTATGGCAGTTGCAAAAGGTGACATGCCATTTTTTGCAGCTAGGCCACTGCTGCAAGTGGTGAGCGGCACATTTCAGTGGCCTGCAAATAAGTCCTGGCACAACTAAGTCAGTGCAGGAGGACGGATAATGGGTGGAATGGAGTGGAGAGAGGGAAGCACAAGGTGGAGACTGGAACAGGGAAAGGGATGTGTTGAGGCTAGGAAGGGAAGCAGCACTGCTGATATCCTGTCCCTCTTCCCAACCTTGATTCACTTTCTACAGTCCACTCAGACTTGTACCAGCAAACTCGCTGGTGCAGGTCCAAGTAGACCCATCACAGCATCTGAGTCTTACCCCCAAGTGAGAGAACACAAGTTCCCTTTCCTGTAGGAGACTTTCAGGAGTGCCTCCTCTAGATACAGTGCATGCTCTGGTGGTGTGGCTGCATTGGCAGGGGGGTTAGAGAGGGTTGGGCTGTTTGTTTATTCTTTGCAAATTCATCAGGCAATTTTGGGGCAGTTCCACTGCCTGTCCTGATTTAAATGAAACACTCGCCTCTGTATCATCTGTACACTGGATCTTCTAATGAGCATGTTATTGCTGCATCATTTACTATTTACCAACATGTACACCTCTGTACAGATCCTAGACTTGGAACAAGGAATCCCAAAGCTGTTCTCTTTACTTGGATGTGCAAGTCCTCATGGCATGGTGGACTCCATGAGGCTGGTCAGAGCTCATGAAAAGAGATCTGCAAGTTGGGAGAGATCAGGCGGAGAGAGGGAGAAGATGGGGAAGAAGTACACCAGGTAGGAACACACCCCTACTTGTCACAGAGGACAAAGTAAATGTCTAACATGGGTAGCTTCCGACTTATCTGCCTCCTGGACAATACACTGTCTCCTAGTTGCACCTAAATTTCAGGAGCACACTAATTGAGAGATTCAATTCAAGTCTTAGGAATGTCCCATTCCTGTTCCCCAACTGATGCAACTACACCATGGAGGCACAACCTACATCCTATAGTGGGGAAGGGGTGATCAGGAGGCCTCCATAAAGTAAAGAAAACTTTTGTTCTCTTACCCTCCAGTTAAGCCCCTTGTTGCCCTTTGAGGATCAGCTGGCACAAGTCTGAGTGGACATCAGGGGGTGTAGCAAAGTCAGATTTGGGCATGGGATATTGGTGGGAACTTTGCAGCCGATAGCAGCCCCCTGTCTGTCACTGACATGCCTTTGCAGTGGCCGAAATCCTCCCCCTCTCTGCCCCATTACTCCCTCTTCCTCAACCACCACTCACCCCCTGCACCAACTTACTAGCATGGGAGAAGCCAGACAAGTTGCTGTTGTGCAGCTGGTGCTGCTTACCATTTTTGGCAGCAGCCCAGTAGTGCACAACAGGATGTCATGTTTTGCAATGCTGCAAACTGCTGTGCTGTCCAAACGCGAGTTCTAGCAGCACAGGTGGAGGATAGGATTGGGAAGTCAGTCAATGAATCCAGTCAGGACCACTCATTTAAGATTTTAGCTGATTACCAGAGAGTGAGGTCTCTTCAGAAATCCAATTCAAAACTCTGAAAATGTCCCATACCCTTAAACACACATGCATGCACACAACCATTGTGAGAATGACCATTAAGTTTGCCTTCCTACAGTGTGATGGAATTGTATGGGGAAGAGCTTTTACTTTTCTGATTATTAATAAGAACAGAATGTGCCCTTGGTATGCTAAGAACATCAGTGGCAATTTATAGCTAGATAAATTCTGATCCAAAGTGCCTTCCAAGTTACATTTTAAATACAGTTGAAAGGAATGTGGGAAAAACTCTCAAACACACTTGTATTTTTATCCCTCTAGTTCTTAGGTTCTTAAGCTGTGAGGCAGGACCCCCTGCAGGAATTGCAAGACTCCTGCCTAGATGCCGGTGAGTGCTGGGACTCAGGGAATCCCTCATGGCTGGTGGTAAACAGGAATAGCTGGATCAACTCCATCCTGGGGCTGATTTTTTCTCTGAGTACTTAAGCAGGAATTCTACTTGTTAGTTAGTTCAATTCGCCTCCTCCATAGTACTAGAACTACCCACACTAATCAACCCAAAGTGGGTTTTCTCTGTCCTCTCAGTGTGGACATCACATATGCCTATGCCTTAGGCAGGATCAGCAACATTAATCCACAGTGGTTCTCAAACTTTGAGCACCAAGTCCCACTTTTTAGAAAGACAAACTGTCCAAGACCCTCCAGAAGTGCTATCATGGCCAGAAGAGACATCAAGCAAATCAAATTATAAATAACTAAAGTAAAACAAAGAAGGGGAAGCCAGCCCCAAGTGAATTTTCTCTGTAGCCTGCCTGCAGTAAATAACACCCCCCCCCCCCACACACACACACACAAAATAAGAATTTCAGCCCTACTCAGTGTCCAGTTCAATTTAAGTTCTTATATTTAAACTATATCACTATCAGGGCCCACCAAACTCTACATCTAAAAAAGAAAAATAGATCTTACAAGTTCAAGCCTTTTTATTCTTTTTATGAGGGGTGTCCCAGCCAATAGTGTTCTATCTCACAATGCCTACTTTTTGGCTAATTAATACCTGCCCTTCTCAAGAAACAGTAGCTGCAGTATGCAAAGGAATTGCTGAACATCCTTATCAGTTGAGAGCAATTAACAAAATTTATTGCTACAAACACACTCCCCACAACTCCTCTTGTCCAGAGGCTTTCCCCACTCCAAAATTCCACTTAACTTAGTGAGTAAAGGTCTGAAGCCTCTAGTCCAAGTCCACAGTAGCTCCAAAGCACACCCCAGTCTGCCTACTCCAATCCTGCAGCATCTCCACATCCTCTTCCTCAGATGGGTCCAACACAGCAGAGACCCTCCTCTGCATCTGAGCCCTCCAGCAGGATCCTGACAGTCCCCTCCTATTCATGTCTGCACCTTCTGAGGCTGCCTTTTATCCTTGTAGGTCCCTTTATCCTAAAAGCAGCTCAGCTGTGAGCTACCTCTTCAGTCCATGTTCATCAACCCAAATAAAGCTCCAATGGCCTTGATTGATTACAGCTCTGGAGCGAGCCCTGCCCTTCCCAGAGCTGTCAACCAGCTGTCAAAACATGGGAATAGCTGTCAACACCACATCTTCTGCCTGGTGATCTCCTGATCTTCCATTACAGGGGGGAAGGCTGCCTTCTGGAGCATTTGTTGAGCTCCTCTTTCATCAGATTGGGACCATTGTAGTGGCCTTGCATTTCTGTTTGTCTGAGCTGTCCACAAGTCAAGGCATGTTTGTTTACTCATGAGTAAATGCAAATGTGTAGTTTAGTTTACTGAAGAAACCCTCCCTGGATCCTACTAACTTGAACAACTTCAGCTAACAAACTGAAATTGAATCCTGATAAGACAGAGGTTCTCCTGGTCCAGAAGTCCAAGACTCAGGTATTGGACTATCGTCCTGCTCTGAATGGGGTTGCACTCCCTCTGAAGAAGCAGGTCCGCAGCTTGGGAGTGATCCTGGATCTGCAGCTGTTCCTGGATTCCCAGGTGGTGGCTGTGGGCAGGGGAGCTGTTGCTCTGCTTCGGCTAATTCGCCAGCTGCGGCCATACCTGGGTTGCTCAGACCTGGCCCCAGTGACTGACCCCATACCCTAGTGACATCCTGATTAGACTACTGCAATGCACTCTACATGGGGCTACCTCTGAAGATGGTCCAGAAACAACAATTAGGGCAGAACGTGGCGGCCCGTGTGGTTGCTGGGGCTCATCGGTTCAACTCAGTCGGGCTGCTGCTTCAGCGGCTATGCTGGATGCCAGTTCATTTCCGGGCTGAATTCAAAGTGCTAGCTTTAACTTTTAAAGCCCTATATGGCCCAGGTCCAAGGTATTTGAGGGACTGCCTCCTTCCATACAATCTAACCCGTCCTCTCAGGTTATCAGAGGGGGCCCTTCTGACTGTGCCGCCACCAGTGGAAGTGAGGGGGAGGGCGGCAAGGAACAGGGCCCTCTCAATGGTAGCTCCCTGTCTGTGAAACTCCCTCCCCCTGGAACTGAGAACAGCTCCCTCTTTAGAGTCCTTTCAGCAGGGACTTTTTATTTAAGGAAGCCTTTTAATGCTGACACAAAGGGGCATGGCTTTTTTAAAATTTATTTTAATTTTGGGTTCAAGTTTTATTGTGTTTTACTGTTTTTAAATGTTTTATTTTTATACATATTTATATATTTTATGCTTTTATATTATTTCTTTTGTAAGCCACCTTGAGTGCCCTTTACTGGGACAGAAAGGAGGAATATAAATTCTATAAATAAATAAATAAATAGTTTCGCTATTACTGGGGCTCAATACATTTGTTAACTTGGAGGAAAGGACTTCCTTCTTGAGTGTTTGGGGGGGGGGCTGCGTTCATCAGTTTGGGACTATTCTGGTGATGTTGGATTCCTCTCAACCTGCCCTTTCCAGTGGACTAAAGCCCAAATCCTAACCAACTTTCCAGCATGGACATAGCAGAGTCAGTGGGGCATGTGCTGCATCCTGCCGTTGGGTGTCACTCACGGAGGCCCCCTCAGAGTAAGGGAATGTTTGTTCCCTTACCTCAGAGCTGTATTGCCCTTATGTTGGTACTAGAAAGAGGGTTAGGATTGTGCCCTAAGGCATGATTGCCTATTCCTGGGTGAACACATGATATGGCTCAGTTTCACTTCCCATAGGGTTCCATGCATTTGCCCTCTCAGCTATCAACTTATCAGCTGAAGTTTCACGATCCACCAATACTCAGGTCACGACCCACCAAGTGAGTTGTGACCCACAGTTTGAGAAACCCTGTTCTAAGAGAAAAGGCAGGAGTATTGAATCCTTGCTTTACCTCCTAGGAATTTGGCATTTCCATGCAAACTCAGGCACCCTCTTGGGTGACTCAGTTATGGTACCCTGCCACAGGCTGTCAGAAAGGGTTGGCTGCCACAAGGAATGGAAAATCCAGGAAAAGGATACCTTTCAATTCCCTTTTCTCATCTAGAGAAAGTGCATTTGCTGGGGTTCCCTCAGCACGGACACTGGTAACAAAAGAAGTGACCAGAAGGCCAATGGTCCTAGCCAACCCCATCTCCTCTGCCTCTGTACACATAACCTTGTAGTGTGAGCTAAGAGTGACCTCTAAGAGAGTGAGAGGCAATAGTCTCCTCTCTAGTATGAGTGGAACAGGACAATGAGTGTTCAAAGATTAAAAAATGGCTTATTAAAAGGGTAAAAGAGAAAATGAAGATCAACTATTCCAAAAAAATAGGCACTTGAAATCAGGCAAAAAACAGGTCTTGCAGTTAGAAACAAATGAAAGTGGTCTAGAGGCCTTGCATGAAAAAGCTAAGCAGGTTTCGCCTTGGATGGGAGACTGGAAGCCTCTGGCTAGAAAAGGAGAAATGTGGACTGGCAAGGAATGGATAACATTCTGGTGAAGCAACCTGAGGTATATTTTGCAACTGGCTGTGGAAGCTTGCAAAGCACAAGAGCCATGCAGTCAGGATGACGATTGCACTATGAAGGGAAACATCTGGAGCAGGGGTGCCCAAATCCTGGCCCTGGGGCCACTTGTGGCCCTTGAGGACTCCCAGTCATGTCCTCAGGGAGTCCCCAGTCTCTAATTAGCCTTGGGCCCTCTGGACACTTGCTGGAGCCCACGCTGACCTGATGCAGCTGCTCTCAGCATGATGGCCAACTGTTCGACCTTTCGCGTGAGCTGTAGGACAAGCTTCCTCCACTTCTTGCTGTTTCACATCTGTGATGCAGCAGTGGCGGCAAAGGAAAGGCCAGCCTTGCTTTGTGCAAGGCCTTTTATAGACCTCAAGCTATTGCAAGACCTTCATTCATTCATATAAGTTCCATCGCTAATATATTCATTTATGTAAATTTATTCAAATTTGAAATGTAAATTAATTCTTTTTTTTCCAGTGTCAGAGAGATGATGTGGCCTTCCTGCCAAAAAGTCTGGACACCCCTGATCTAAAGAAATGGAGGAACCTATGAGTTTCACTCATTGAAGAAAAAACTTGTAAATACACCATTTGAAAAACTGGGAGTTTATGGTCAGCCTGCCTATGTAAACCGCCTTGCTTCTAGGTGATACAAGTCTATGAGTCTTTGAGAAAGGCAGTATATGAATACTGTCATAATAATAAAAATGCATGCTACCTAGACTTTTCCCTAAGAACATACATTCTTATTTGCACTTCCTTTATTCGCCTCCAGGGTCTGGAAGAGCATAACCGCGATGTCTGGGGTAACTCTGAAAGTGCTGGAACAACCTATGCAACCTCTCAATCCAGTTCTCCCCTTTTAGGGCTTCAATGGGACCAAGATCCTACTTTTCCAATTGACTGCTCCAGAGGTGAGAAACTTAGCCCAGCCCCTGGCACCTCCCCTCAGCCATGGTCAGGTGGACATATTTAACCAATGGATAAGTATCAGCAAATCCACCTAATAATGTTCAATTGTTAATGACAGTATGATTGTTCATTCAAAAAACAAAAGCAACATTCAGTTGGATGCCATTGTTTTCTGCCTAGCCTATTGTTCCAACAGAGCACAAGTGCGGCTGGCACCACATAGCATGGCTAGCAAGCATGCAGATTACAGAGCCCATATGGGCTGGGCTAACTGACAAACAGCCCAATCCTATCTCCCTACCAAGCTATAGTTGCAGCTGTGCCAAAAAGTCCCACATTGTATGCTACAGTGGGAGAGCAACTTGAAGGTAAACAGGAGGCTTTTCCTTACTGAACATAAGAACATAAGAACAGCCCCACTGGATCAGGCCATAGGCCCATCTAGTCCAGCTTCCTGTATCTCACAGCGGCCCACCAAATGCCCCAGGGAGCACACCAGATAACCTATAAGAACATAAGAACAGCCCCACTGGATCAGGCCATAGGCCCATCTAGTCCAGCTTCCTGTATCTCACAGCGGCCCACCAAATGCCCCAGGGAGCACACCAGATAACAAGAGACCTCATCCTGGTGCTCTCCCCTACATCTGGCATTCTGACTTAACCCATTCCTAAAATCAGGAGGTTGCGCATACACATCATGGCTTGTACCCCATAATGGATTTTTCCTCCAGAAACTCGTCCAATCCCCTTTTAAAGGCGTCTAGGCTAGACGCCAGCACCACATCCTGTGGCAAGGAGTTCCACAGACCGACCACGCGCTGAGTAAAGAAGTATTTTCTTTTGTCTGTCCTAACCCGCCCAACACTCAATTTTAGTTCCCTGGTTCTGGTATTATGTGAGAGTGTAAAGAGCATCTCCCTATCCACTCTGTCCATCCCCTGCATAATTTTGTATGTCTCAATCATGTCCCCCCTCAGGCGTCTCTTTTCTAGGCTGAAGAGGCCCAAACGCCGAAGCCTTTCCTCATAAGGAAGGTGCCCCAGCCCCGTAATCATCTTAGTCGCTCTCTTTTGCACCTTTTCCATTTCCACTATGTCTTTTTTGAGATGCGGCGACCAGAACTGGACACAATACTCCAGGTGTGGCCTTACCATAGATTTGTACAATGGCATTATAATACTAGCCGTTTTGTTCTCAATACCCTTCCTAATGATCCCAAGCATAGAATTGGCCTTCTTCACTGCCACCGCACATTGGGTCGACACTTTCATCGACCTGTCCACCACCACCCCAAGATCTCTCTCCTGATCTGTCACAGACAGCTCAGAACCCATCAGCCTATATCTAAAGTTTTGATTTTTTGCCCCAATGTGCATGACTTTACACTTACTGACATTGAAGCGCATCTGCCATTTTGCTGCCCATTCTGCCAGTCTGGAGAGATCCTTCTGGAGCTCCTCACAATCACTTCTGGTCTTTACCACTCAGAAAAGTTTGGTGTCGTCTGCAAACTTAGCCACTTCACTGCTCAACCCTGTCTCCAGGTCATTTATGAAGAGGTTGAAAAGCACCGGTCCCAGGACAGATCCTTGGGGCACACCGCTTTTCACCTCTCTCCATTGTGAAAATTGCCCATTGACACCCACTCTCTGCTTCCTGGCCTCCAACCAGTTCTCAATCCACGAGAGGACCTGTCCTCTAATTCCCTGACTGTGGAGTTTTTTCAGTAGCCTTTGGTGAAGGACCGTGTCAAACGCCTTCTGAAAGTCCAGATATATAATGTCCACGGGTTCTCCCGCATCCACATGCCTGTTGACCTTTTCAAAGAATTCTATAAGGTTTGTGAGGCAAGACTTACCCTTACAGAAGCCATGCTGACTCTCCCTCAGCAAGGCCTGTTCGTCTATGTGTCTTGAGATCCTATCTTTGATGAGGCATTCCACCATCTTACCCGGTATGGATGTTAGGCTGACCGGCCTATAGTTTCCCTCATCCTGGTGCCCTCCTTTGCATCTGGCATTCTGACATAACCCATTTCTAAAATCAGGAGGTTGCATGTACACATCATGGCTTGTAACCCGTAATGGATTTTTCCTCCAGAAACTTGTCCAATCCCCTTTTAAAGGCGTTCAGGCCAGTCGCCATCACCACATCCTGTGGCAAAGAGTTCCACAGACCAACCACACGCTGAGTAAAGAAATATTTTCTCTTGTCTGTTCTAACTCTCCCAACACTCAATTTTAGTGGATGTCCCCTGGTTCTGATGTTATGTGAGAGTGTAAAGAGCATCTCCCTATCCACTCTGTCCATCCCCTGCATAATTTTGTATGTCTCAATCATGTCCCCCCTCAGGCGTCTCTTTTTTACTTTTTTACTTTCCTCCACGTACTGTTTTTTACTTTCCTTACGTACTGTTTTACTTTCCTCCACATAATCATACATGCCACCTATGAATGTCCTTGGACATATGCCAGCCATATTGGTGGTGTATGTCTGAGGAGAGAAAAGGAGCGGGGAAGTTATAAAAAGAGGGGATAAGATCCAGCGTGTGTAACTATTGCACTGATCCACATCCCCCTCCGTCAACACAAATCCCATTCCTCCCCCAACATGTCCCCTACTCCCCCTCCCTACGCACAAACTGAACTCCGTGATGATACATCTCCATTGGAGCAGGTCGCCAATCGAGGCAGCAACACTGGCTTGAAAACTGGCCCCGGCAGTGTATGCGCATTGTTGGCAGCCAATTTATGGCCAAGCGGCAGTTTCCTGCTGTTGTAAATCAAGTGATAGGATTGGGCCATGGCAAACTAGTGCTCTATTCCAGTGTTTCTCAATGTTTGTTCTTCACTATACCACTTCACATGGTCCAACTATCTAAAATATCACCAGAAGTAACTGGCGATGGCATCATTGTCAGTTACTTCTGGGTTGGGAGGCCAGATGCCACGAGGCAAACACCAGTAAGAGGTTCAGGGTAGACAGGAGGGCTTTTTTGACCACAGGAAGGCATGCGTTGGTACCTCCTACCACTGTTTGTTGTATCGCATTTCTGGTCTTGCTGCCGGGCAGCAGAAGTCCTGCAACACCACCTCATGTACCACTGGTGGTACTCGTACCAGTGACTGAGAAACACTGCTCTATTCTGTACATGCAGGGACTTTCCTAATAAAGTTAGGATTTTGCATTCACCCCAGGAGGCAAATTGAAGAAGTGTGGGAAACAATTCACATTTTTACAGTGCTTTCAGTTTAGGGTGGTATTGGATTTAGGGTGCAATCCTGACCTGGGTTTGGACTGGCACAAGTCTCTTGCGCCGGCTCAGGAGAGTCGCAAATATGCCGTGAGGCACATTTGCACCTCCTCTGGAAGAAGCCGCATCGACACAAGGAGATGCACCAACTCACAGAGGCTGAATCCAGTCTCTGTGGTGGCTCCCCTGCTGAGTCGTGCGTCGGGCCGCCTTTCCTGGGTGGGAGGGCAGGCAGGTGGGGGCAGATGGGCAGGGAGCAGGAGGCGAGGCTGGGATCTGGCAGTTATGTCAGATTTCAACTCCCGTTCCCAGGGAGTTGAAGCTTCAAGTTGCTCCACTCTCCTCAGACTCAAGAGGTAGTGCAACTCTGAGGAGACCCATAGGGGCCAGAAGCCTTTACCCAGAGATAAGGGGAAATGAGCTGCTTACAGCCACTATTCTACGCTGGATACAGCACAAGCCTCCTGGCTTGCTTGTTCCAGTGCAGGATAGGATTGCACCCTTAGATGTTTAAGGGCCTAATCCTAACCAGTTTTCCAGTGCTGGTGCAACCATGCCAATGAGGTGTGCACTGCATCCTGTGGTGGGGAGACAGTCACAGAGGCTTCCTCCAGGTATGGGAATGTTTGTTCCCTTATCTCGGGGCTGCATTGTGGCTGCAATGGTGCTGGAAATATGGATAGGATTGGGTCCCAAGCAGGACCTAGGAGAGGGGGTAAAGGGGGTAATTTTTACCCAGGCCCAGGGTCAGAAAGGGGGACCAGGAGCTAAAGGAGGGGGCCCAGAAAGTTCCTGGGATCTGATATTTTCCTAACTCACCCGAATTCACTGCCTGCAAATGATGCTGGGGGCACAACTGTGGGCATGCAGTGGCAACTGCTGCTGCAAGCCTTACACATCAGGCCCAGGAGAACATCCATGACCCTCCTTAACACAGTGTCCTATCTGGGAGGGACTGGCCTGCTACAGTTGCTCTTTGGCTTGTGGATCCGATAACCATGAAGGAGTGTATAGGAGCTCAGGGACACCACTGCTGGGCTACAACTGCTTCATAAGTTCATTTTGGTGCACACAGCACACTGTCCATTCTAGTGTGAGCCCAAACACAAAGATACAAATTTTCTCCAATGATTTTCTATATTTCAAAGATTTTTAAGGAGAGTGTATTTGGTTTACCACATTACTATATTGAACTGCCAATACTGCATTGTGGGGTAGACCTGGGCTCCGCATCAAGAAGCCTGATAGACCTGGGCTCCAAAGATAATTCTGGCTGTCAGTACCCTCCACCTGCCCTAATTTGCCCTCCATTCTGCTTGACCCCATTGCCCCCCTCCCCCTTTGGGAAGGGGCCCCAAAAGAAACTTTGTACCCCCTGATAAAATTCCTCTCGGAGGCCCTGGCCCTAAGTTAGCAATATACTGACTTTTCTAAACACTTAACATTATTGTCTTCAAACGTATCAGCTTAAAATCTTAAATCTTAGCTCAGGCATTAGGGATCCCAAAAAACTTATATTTCAATAATAACATTTAGAGATTTTAAATGTTAGGTCCCAGCTGTGAAGTGTTGCCCAACTTTGAGCAAAATGTTGTTTTGGCCCAACTACTAATTTCACTGGAGGAAAAAAAAAAAGGCTCCAACAAAAACAAAAAACCCAGCAAAATCTAATACTTAATCACTATGGGCGCAATCCTAACCAACTTTCCAGCACTCAGGTAAGGGCAATGCAGCTCCGAGGTAAGGGAACAGACATTGAGGAGGACTCCATGAGTGCCACTAAACTGCAGGATGCAGCACACGTCCCATTGGTACAGCTGTGTCAGTGTGGGAAAGTTGGTTAGGATTTGAGCCTAAATAGAACAGTAATGTAAAATACCATAGATCCTTGCCAATAAGGTGAGGAATTTTTACCAAAAAATCCAGCATAGACCTTGTTCTATCTGTAGTCAGTCAGAGATGTTGTGGCAGCAAAGAGAAGCCCAGAGGAGCGGCAGGCACAAGCTCGCCCTGTGAAATATCACACTTTGGCTGGTCATACTTTACCTCTTCCAACAGCTCCCTCCTCTTACAGGGAGACTCTTTGCAACTAGCCAGCACTTACT
Organism: Tiliqua scincoides; assembly: GCF_035046505.1. Taxonomy (NCBI): domain Eukaryota; kingdom Metazoa; phylum Chordata; class Lepidosauria; order Squamata; family Scincidae; genus Tiliqua; species Tiliqua scincoides. Next base: position 42,459,584 of record NC_089821.1, read on the forward strand.
CAGCAGGTTGCCATTCGGTCTTAAAGCCTGCCAGCTACAAACCCAGTACAAATAAAAAAAAAATCCCCTTGCTTCCTCTGTCCCTCCCTCTGGGCTGTTTCATTATGCAGAAGGGGGGAATGGTTCACAGTACTGCATAAACATCTTGTTAATGTCTTCAAAAACAGGCTCAGATTCTTTCTCCAAGCACCTTTCCCTAAGTCTTACCCTCTGACTTATTCTAGGGTCATGGAACATTCCATGATTTTTGGCTGAAAACCTGCCCTCGCCTTATCTGTGAGATTGCCTTATAGGCAAGTGCGGTGTGAGTCATACTTGTTGACTTACCCATGGCTTACCTACCTCTTCCAAAGTGTATTCTCATTTTATGTTCTCAGGGTGTTACGCAATCTAAAATTAGTTGCAGAAGTCTGTCTGAACTCTACAAGCACATTTTTTTCAAAAGTAAAGATCACATTTTGGTATAAGCCACAGCACAATGTGGTCAAAAGCATTCCTTACCAATCTAAACCCTTTAAACATCATAACTCAGAGAATTTACAGAAGCGCAATTTTTTTTTTTAGATGGATCTCCCAGTTAGGCTCTGGTAAGCAGTGTCTTTTACTAGGTTATGGAAAATTAAACATTTTGCTTTAGGAAAAGAATGAGAAGCTATCAAGGACCTTCTGCTTCTAAACCAGGACAAACAGATAAACAAATAAGTGAAACTGAAAAACTGCATTCTTGTTGAAATCTGTGTCACTATTTCGCTCCTGCGCATGTTTCTCAAAAGCAAAGGGGAAGACAGCGTTAAGTATCTGTCATAACATCCAACTGTAAAAAGAGCTTATCCCCAAATTAACACCAAACCCTGCAGGTGTTGCTTAGAAAAAATTAAATAACACAATGTGATTGGAAAAGGGCAAATCAATCAAAATAGAACAGTCAGTAGGCCATATATATATATATATGCCCATCACCAATACCCTAAGTTCCCTGGCTGTTCTGTTTTGATTGATCTGTCCTTTTTCAATCACATCGTGTTGCTGGAGAGCAATTAAATTTCCTGAAGGTCTGAAAAGTCAGAACCAGTGGTTGTGGTTGCACAATGTATTGTCATTCTCCACACAAAAGCACTTGCTTTCTCCATCACAGGTGGGTTGGAAGTCTGCAAAACAGAACTGAGTTTCCAGATTTGGGACATACTTAAAAAATTGCTGATACCTGTCCCGATGGATACGATTTCTAATTGTCAGCGACAATGTGATTGTTCGTTCACATAGCAAAAGCAAAAACCTTTCATGTGGATTGGCATTCTAAAGTCTTATCTTTAGAAGTGTTTCGTTCACCTTTCACCTACAAATTATGATTTTAAACAGTGGTTCCCAAAGTCCTCCATAGAAGGACGGAACCATATAAGTATTTGTTGAGGATTGCGCCGAGGATTGCGCTGCTGCCAGAGATAGGAGGTTTTTTTTTTACTTACGTCCAGCCAGCGCTGGAGTCCTGGGAGGTCTGGGGAGCCCTCTGCAGGGCTCCCTAAGCCTCTGTAATTGTGAAAAAAAGAAACGGGCACTTCCTGTTTCTGGCACAAAGTCAGAAGTGCCTGTTTTTGTTTTTTTCCACAATTACAGAGGCTTGGGGAGACCCACCAGACATCCCAGGACTCCAGCACTGGCTGGAGGTAAGCAAAAAAACAAACCCTCCTGTACCTGACAGCAGTGACCTGGGGATCACATTGCTGCCTTCCCCTCCTTCCCACCTCTTAAAGGGGCAGGGATAAGGGCTTTCCCGTCTGGCAGGTCGCAACCCACCAGTTTGGGAACCACTGATTTAAAATGTTGATGGAATTCATTCCATTTTGTCATCATTTCCAATCCTGCTGGGAAAATAATTCTTTAATGCAGGTAGACTTCTTGTAAAGGATAAAATAGCAGTTCAGTTAAATGAGGTGAGATTCTATTCTGCTTATACAAGGTGTGGCCATACCACAGCTCATGAGCTACATGTTGCTCTTTGACATATAATTGTGGTTCGCGGAAATTTAGCTGAGCTTCTTTTTGCATCACAATTAATAAAAAGGGCAATGAAACATTGTCAAGCATTATAATTATTTATCAGGTATAAACTGAGAGTTCACTGGATTAAAATGCAAGTTTAATGTTCATGGTGAGTAAATACATAGGCGCTCCCGGTATCAGAGATTCCCCATCCCCAGTTCCATTTATCCATGGTTCCCAACCCCCCCTCCATCGTGATTATGACTCACCTCTCTTTGCAAAAGCTTTGAAAAAGGCAGCTATTTCTTCATTTCAATTTGGAACCGGAAGCAAACAGCAAGAACCTAGCCTCATACTCATAGAGAACACTACAAGAGGCAATTGTGAGAATGCTAACAGGAAACAGACAGCAGTTGTCCTTCAGTACATGACAGTACTCAAACAGTGTTCTAACCCACAATGCCCCCTGGCTGAGAGAACAACTGCTTTTCTGGGCAGGGGCCATGAGAGGGGAGGTTATGCATCTGGACCCAAGGTCAGAAGGGGGGGCCCAGGAGCCAAAGGAGGGAACCCAGAAATTTCCTGGGATCTTACATTTTCCAATCTCACCCGGACTTGCTGTCCTTGCAATATGCTGGGGGTACTACCATGAGCATATAGTGGCGGATGTTGCCGCAAGCCATGTGCGCCAGGCCAAGGAATGCATACATGACACTTCTCAACACAGAGTCAAATCTGGGTGGAAACTGGCCGGCTACAATCACTCCTTGGCCTGTGAATCTGCTTACCATGAAGGAGAGTGTACAGGAGCTCAGGGACACAGCTGTGGGGCTACAGCTGCTGCAGCAGTCGGTTTTGGTGCATACAGGATACTTTCCATTCTAGCGTTAGCCTAAGTACAATGCTAATTTTCTGCAATGTATTTAAAAGATTTTAGAGAGAAGCTTAAAAGTGTGTTTGGTTTTCTGTATTACTGAGTCTAGCTGCTGACACCGTGCAGGTGGGTCAATCTGGTAGTCATGGGCTCCAAAGCCTTTTGTGGCAGTCACCACCCTCCACTGCCCTGCTGTGGCCCTTCTCCACCCCCACCCCCACCCATTGCCACTCTCCCATCACTCTGTTTTTTGCTCCTCCCCCTTTGGGAAGGGGCCCAGAAGAAACTTTGAACCCCCAGATAAAATTCTTCTTAGAGACTCTGTTTCCAGGTAGGCAATGTTCAGAGGCCCAAGCAGCCTGGCTTCAGCCTAATGAGCAAGGAGCCAGGGACCCACTTGACTAGGAGAAGGATCTCCAGCCAGTGAAACATAAATAGACAAGGAACAAAGTATCAATAAAATATAAATTAGGCAATGGAGATGAGCCTTGTACAGATTGACCTTGTAGCAGAAAGTGAATGGGTGCACAATCCTATGCATGTCTACTCAGAAGTAAGTTCCATTATAGTCAAAGGGGATTACTCCCCCCAAAATGTGGATAGTATTGCAACCTGAGATCCCAATCCTATGTAGGTCTACTCAGAAGTAAGTCCCATTACAGTCAAAGGGGCTTACTCCCAAGGAAGTGTGGATAGGATTACAGCCTGTGTTTAAGGTATAAAGAAGCCAAATTTCTGGGGAAGGAAAGGAAAAAAGGAGAAAGTCCTTTTCTTTGGCTCTTAACCCGATTTCTTTGGATGAAAGGTCTATGAAGGGCTTCTCATTGTAAGCGATGTGCTGTCCCACTCAAGCTCTATGAAGTTATCTAAAAAACCTCTGCTATAGCACATTCTTAAGATCACTTAACACATTTTACCCCTTAACACATTGTAATAACCTGTAATCAAGATAGCTAAAAACTTGTAGGTTTTTCACACTTTGACTGCCTATTCAGATCTAGTGTGGAGATGATAATCTGTTTTAGTGATGCTGACTATAGAACTAGGGAACGGTAGTTAGATTAATTAACCTGGAATAAAAGAGTGTGATCTTGTGATATGCCCTAGGCCATCATGGGCTCTTATGTTGCTGCAAACTAGCAGAGCAAAAGCCTATTTTAAAAAAATCAAAATAGTACACAGATTGAAAAGGCTTTAGCCACAAGGAGAGGTATGCAAAAGGCCATATACAGACTTTACTATTGGATATTGCTGTTCATGTTACTATTTGTGTATTCTCATTCATACACAAGCTAGGAAATTCCCTAAAAGAGAGATAAAATCACATTGCAAAGAATTAAGTAAATGAGAATGTTCATATCACCCCTTGCAATTATCTATGCCTTCAAAGTTGACTAGACCTCTTTGGAATGTAGCGTCTCACTTACTGATTTTCTGAACACCTGCTCTCTTATCAATCACATGCATGCAATTTTATTCTGTGCAAAAAATATATTTTCTCTCTATGAAATAACATAAAACATCAATTGGCAGAAATTGGTTACTGGCAAATCAACTTTAAATTTTTATTCAAGACATCCCTTTTTGTTGTGGTTACTAAATATTATTTTAAAAAGTGTTTTTTTTTACATAATTAAAGATATCCAAATTTCCTAATATCCACCATCTGCATTTCTGCTCATACTGATGGTGTGTCTATATCTTAATTATGTTGTGTCTTGCATATAATATCTGTATTTGATACAGAAGCATCTGGATGCTTCCATAGAGTCAGCAAAATGATATTGGCCTCAGAGCAGCCACAGTTGCTGCAAGTAACAATATAAACAATATTTACTCATATGACACATAATGCAGAACAAAAATGCTCTCATCTGATCTGTCTTTTGTGAAGGCAGCCGGTGGTTCCTTCTCTTTGATTCAGAACTTCCTTTTACACTTCATTGGCACTGTTCTTATTTGCAACATTGCAACTAACAGCTGGGACACAATAAGCTGCCTCCATAGATGTGGGAATGTTTATATTTAGCTACCAATGACTAAAAGCCTTGAGCTTTCACTAGCCAGTCACAGTTTCCATTGTTGTTGCCTGTTTATTTGTCTTCTCTCATTATTTCATGACATGCACCACTCCACCCTCACCCACACTCATGTAAAGTGCATTGAAATATTAACTAGGTTGTAAGTTCAATGGAAAATTACACTGAGAATGTGCTTTGTGAATGCACATATTGTTTCATTCGAGAGTTTTGCTTCTGTTGTAAACACACTACTTTCACAATTTAAAAAGAAAAAAAACCTGAAGCTACAATCTTGCAACCATATATTCAGATTCATTTCATTGATTTAAACTGGTTTTATTTGAAGATAACTAAGAGCCCAATCCTATGCATGTCTACTCAGAAGTAAGTCCCATTATAGTCAATGGGACTTACTCCCAGGAAAGTGTGCTTAGGATTGCAGCCTAAGTGGTTTCAGGATTGCAGCCACACTTGAAGTAAGTAGCACATGTTAATTTTTAATACAGCCACATTTAACCAGCAAAACTTAAAATGCAGACCTTTCTTTAAAACTTGCTAGACTTTTCTCTGCTAAATAGGTCTTTCCTTGCATACACTTTGGTGTAAAAAGGAAAACATTCTCTCCTGGCAACTATGATATACAGAGAATTGCATAAATAGTTGTGATTTTTCATCAATCTTTTCAGCTGCTGTTAGACCAAGCTATGAAATCTACAAAACAGATTTCTTGAGGATTTTGTGTAATTAAAAACAGAAAAATAATATCAAAATAAGACCTTGTCTGTATAAAAATGTTGAAACCTAACAAGGGAACAAAATTTGCCACACCACACTATAAGGTTAAAAAGAAAATAGTATAATAAAGGAAATACAAAGGCTTTGGCATGGTTTTTACAATCAACAATGGTTAATTTTGATATGTCGTTGTGAACAACTTCAAAACACTTAGGTTTAAAACTCTTGCAAGCACTTTTAATTGATTAGGAATGAATTCTAGATGCACAAAAATGATTGGATTGTGAACAGTAGTACAGCTATAGCTAAGAACAATTAACTTTTGCCGACCCAAAAAGAAACGTCTGATGCATGAAAATGTGTATAAAACATCTATAGAATATTCTTGTCAAATATAAATGAAATTAACTTTATTATAGAAATCATTCTGGGAGATTTCTAGGGAAGACAAATACTTACATTTTGACATAAAACAAATTGGATTATATCGAAGACACCATCTACCCTTTCTTTCTATCAAACTCTTCTTCTTTGAAGTTCTCTCTTAACCATGTGTTTGCACATAGGTGTCATCTGTCAATAACCTTTGGAAATCCCAACAGATATTTTTCTTACAGAATCTAGTGTGTATGTTCCAAGTTGAATTATATGCAATGGAATGATGGAACTTGAAGCAACAGTCTGAACGCTATGAACAGATTGGTAGAAGTTTTCGATATAGCTTGATAAAACTCTTAATTCGTGGCAAAGCTTGTTGATCATGGCTTCCTTTTTAAAAAAAAAAAAACAACTTCATGACCAACACAAAAGCAAACATCCATTCAGTCTACATTGTTCTTTTTTTCATTATAACATACAAATGCCCATTTACAAATAATACACCAAAATGAATAAAAGTTTGGATACCAAAATGAAGATTTGTTCCAACTGATATAATGCCTTCAGTATACAAAGGTCCATGTAAAAGTCTTTTCCATGTGTTACGTCGTAGGGCACAGTTGTAGTACAGAAGTACTTGGAAAGCCATTCTTCTTTTAGAAAATACAGCTGAATGTCCAACTGTTGTCCATATCGCCATTTACAAAATCAACACATGGTTTACTGTAATCGTGGCCAATATTGAGACATATCAGGTTCACTGCCAGGAACTTGAACTGGAACCGACACTCCAGGGGAAATGAGACCTTTTTAAAAAAAAAAAGGAAGGGGAAAATGATATAAACATACACATACTGATATGCCTAGCTACTCTTTGTGCATCACAAAAAAAGGCTGCTGCAAAACTTTTGAGAGCTCTCATTGCAATCTGACAATTCATAAAGCGATTGATCAACCTGCATGACCCTCTATCTCGTTAGGCTTTGAAAACCTTTTGAACACCCACAATCAAAGTGTAATCGCAAATACAGGATAGATTGACTAAAGTTTGAAAATGTATTATATTTAAAGAAAATCAGGGGTCTGGATGAATAACGGATAGCCCAATCCTGAGCTGCCTGGGGTGTGTGGCTGCAGCGATGCCGAGAACAGTTCCCGCCGCAACCTGTGCGCCTTAGCCTGCCACAGATGGCGCTTTGGGAGAAGGGGACTTTTGTCCCCTTCTCCCAGGTAAGGGGAGCAGCCCCGCAATGGAGCTACTTACTTTACTCAGGTAAAGGTGTTCGTGTAGGGTGCCAAGCCCCACACGGACGCCTTGCATCCGGTGAAGTGGAGCTCCATGGGACCCGCCTCCCTCCCTCTCCCCGGCACATCTCCCGCCCATCCTTTCTCCTGCCTCCCCATCATGCCTCCTCCTCGTGCTCTCTCCCCCCTCCACCTGCCTCCCCCCTTCCTGGAACGCCTCCTCCCCACCCGCCTCCCTGCCCCGCTTACTGTGCTGTGGCTTGGTCTGTGAGACCACCGAGCAGCGGAGGACAGGTACCCACCCGGTACTAGTCCAGCACTGGGCCAGCACAGCACTGGCCCGGTGGTAAGTATAGCATGTTTGCGACAGTGCAGCCAAGCTCAGGACTGGGCTCTAACACACCAACTATTTGCCTGAGGAAAGCCCAGAGTAACTTAAGTGCAGATAAAAGGGAATTGGATGACCAAGATAATAAAATTTCAAGATAGCAGAATATAATAGAAATTCTATAGGACCCGCATGTTTTGTGAAATTCCATTTGTCTCAATGGGAGAGAGTTACAACCGAATCCTAAGTTGTGCTGGTGCCAGCAGGACCGCATGGCCTACACTGCATCCAATGCATCTCAGGAGGCAGCTGGAGGACTCCTTGGGCTGAGGAGATATATTTCCCCTTACCACAAGTAAAGCCTCAGCATCCCTATGGGCTTCTAGGATCCATACTGCCACAAATATGGGAAGCCTGGTGTTGGGCTGCCCAGCCCAGGAAGGAAGTTTGAATGCAGCATGTGCCACTAATCCTGCCCTCTCCCAGGACCAATCCTGTCATCCAGCCTTCCCACCAGCATGCCTGGGTCTTTTGCTGTTGCAAAGCACTTTATGTGCTGCTTGAATGCACATTGTGCAAGTTCAGGCCCTCCTTAGGATTGAATAAAAAATCTCCTTGCATATTTTTTTGCATCTTGAGCTAATCCTCTCTCCACTGAAATGAATGGGGAAACACACATGTAGGGATGACCTGTGTATGTTGTGCCTGTTGGAGCTCCTGTATCCACAAGGATTTGATGGATCAGGGCATTAATATAAGAAAGCAAGCAAGCCACAAATTATTTACATTCAGATCATTGGACGAAAATACACAAAACAAACTTCTTTCATTACTGGATATCATGTATAAACCCTGGAATACCAGTTTGCCCCCTATAAACTGTATTCCCTTATTTGAGACATACATGGGTTAAAATTAAGAAACAAATCAATACAGTGGGTCCCCTGTATCTGTGGAATTTGCATCCACAGATTCAACCAACCATGGATTGAAATATTCCAGGGGTGGGCAAACATTTTGGCAGGAGGGCAATGTGTTGGGGCCAGGAAAAAAAAGATTCAATTTACATTTCAAATTTGATTACATTTACATAAATGTACACAAATGAATACATTAGAGATGGAACTTATAGAGATGGAATGAATTTTACTGAGCTTATTTGCAATACACTTGAGAACCATAACACAGGCATGTAGAACCACCTGAGAACTATGAACTGTTTGCCACACAGTGAAAACGGACAGACCAAGCCAGAAACACATGGAGACATAAGTTGTTCAGAGGCAGTGGGGGAGGGGGGATTAAAATAATGCCCAGGGAAAAGCAGAAAACACATGGAGACTATAAAGGGCCTTGCTCTTACTTGGCCCACAGCCTGTGCCTGGTAGTCGCAAATGGCAGTCCCAGGTCAGTATGGGCTCCAACAGTTTCTGATGAGCCAGAGATTCATTGGAGACTGGGGGCTGCCTGTGGGAGTCCTCAAGGGCCACAAAGGGCCTGTGGGCCAGGTTTGCCCATCCCTGAAATATTCAAAATACATTCCCCTCACTTCCTCCTTCCTCCCTGGCTGCCAGCGCTGCCCTTTGAAGCTCAACATGAAGTTCCCTCTCTGCCTCTTGCAGCACCTCACCCAGCAGCTCCTTCCAGCCAGGATACACAATGGCACAGAAGCAGTCAACCAGCCCACCACTCAGCAGGCCATCTCTGGGTCATAAAGCCCACCATTTTAATATTGTGCAGTTTTATAGGGACTTCAGAATCCACTTTTTTTATATCCTTGAGGAGTTCTGGAACCAACCCCCCGTGTCTACTGAGGGCCCACTGTACAGCACAATCCTAACATGCCCTGGAGTAGGCAGGCCGGCTGGTCTGTGCTGCATTCAGGGCAGGGCTGGACCAAGTTGCAGCACAACTCGAAGAAGGGAAATTCATTCCCCTTACCCCACGTCTGGGGGGCATCTGCCCCTATGGTGCTACTCAGATCTGCACCACCTAAAGAGGTGGTAGATCCGAGCAGCCTGATGTAACGCCCACCTGCTGCCCGCTGGACTGCCCACCTCGGAATGCCCCTGAAACATCTTCCCCCAACCCTCCCCAAGCCCTTGTGCCTTCCCAGGCTGGTGCTTACTTTTTTTCTACACTGAATCCATAATTCAATTCTGTATTGATCCGGTGTTGGATTGGCAGGAGCAGGCCAGTGTGCATCCTTCTGCCAGCAAGGCCTACTCCCAAGTCATTGCAGAAGCGCCTTATGACACTTTTGCAACACCCGGAGGCCAGCGCAAAGGACTTGCAGCAGTCTAGAGTGCAGTTTGGATTGTGCCCTAAGAGAAATATAACCCCCCAAAACTAGACATGAGAGCGGTTTTCTCAGTCTAGATTTGAAGCTCCAAACTACTATGTTCGAGTAAGTAGTGGTGGGATGAAGCTCCAAAGCTTCCCACAGAAATATAGCCATCACCTGTTCATAGAAAACCAGTAATCATATTCTGAACCAATAAATCATACCATTTAGATTAGCAGGGGAAACAACTCCTTTAGATACTCTGTAAACAGGAAACCAATGGCTGCTTACCTGTTGAAGTGGTACCAGAGGTGCCCATTGGCTGGCTGTTCATATGTGTCTGCATATGAGGAGGGGTATATGTATCATAACTCCTCCCATTCACTGACGGACTTGTGGGCAGCATGCAAGAGTAAGAGGAAGTCTGGCTGGGTACTGGGGGCTGTTGGAGAAAAGAACAAAATCCTGCTTGTGAATTGCAGCATATTGCCTTATTCATTATTTTTTTCCTATTGCACTGTGCAAGGCTCTTTTCCACAAATGCAGACAAATTCATCATTCATATTTAATGCCCCATTCCATGGTGCCCTTCAAGGCTTTTCTTCTGTTTCAGTGGAGGCATCTATGCCACAATCATCTATACACAGAGAGGGTCCTTTTATTGAATGTATTGATTATACTCATATCTGACTTTTCTTTTAGAAAGCTGTGAGCACTGCTCAGGTCCACACGCACAGTCCAGACGTGGATAGGATTGGGCTGTTCGGCAGAGGGGTTTACAACAGTGCAAATGTCTTCCACTGCTATAAAATGGCCACCAATGGGCACATGCAGTGCTTCGGTGGTGGCCATTTTGCAAGTGCTGTTGCAAGAGGCAGTAGTGCTACAGCTTTGCAAACAGAGCCCAACAAAACCACCAGACCCAGTAAGCTGTTTTAAGGAGAACAACTATGAAGTACTTTGACCCTAAGGTGTTCCAAGCTCAAAGCTTTTCTCAGAGGCAGTTGGAACCATCCATACTATGTCTGTATAGAAGGAAGTCAAGTAATTCATTCCATGTTCCAAATTATGTATTAACAAACTGTACAATAACTACCTGAAGCAGTGTCATAGCTGGAAGGTGTGCCACCCAGGGACACACCTTCCAGGGCCATCCCTTCCAAATGTGACCAGAACTGTGCTGAGTTGCATCCAGAGGATGATCTCAGGTGATCTGATCTCTGGGAGGCCTTAGAAGGTCACTTTCTGGTTTTGGGAAAACCAGAAGTGACATTTTAAGGACTTAGAAGGCCTTCTGAGGTCTCAGGAGGGCTAGCACCACTTGTCAGCCCCACTTACTTCCAAAAAAAAGCTTTTTTTATGCCAAAAAAGCTTTCAAAAATAGCACAAAAATGTGGAGGGAACGCGGGTTGCCCTTCAGCAGCTCTGCAAAGAGCCCAGCCTGCCACTCTGGACCTCCACACAGGGATCCAGTGTGTTTCACTTGTGCTGTTCAGCAGCTCAGCCAGTGCATGTCCTACTATGTTCCCAGAAATGTGTCACAACGCCCACTTTGGGAACCTCTGAGCCACTTGAATCTAAATGCTTCATTGTTATAGGTTGGGCAGATCCATGATATTCACCTACGCATATTCAGAATAGCTTAGTTACAGAGGCATATATGATATGATCGGTCTATTAGTTAAGTATAAGCATTTACAATCTCTTTAACCGATCCCATTAATTTACCTCCAAGTAAGTAGATGCTTGTCCCTAACTGGTGAGATTTTAGGTTGAAATATTCAAAAGAACGCAAAAAATTTCAGACTTGCCCAAACCCCAATACCTCATACTTCCGAAATCTCCCTAATATTTATTGAGATTTGTATTTACTACTTCTTAAGTCCCCTTAGCATTCTGATTAGTGTTTTTGATTGTTTTTTTTCTTTATTAGATTACAGTTGCTTACTGGCTCTATGTCAAGACCGCTGCATTTTTTTTTCTACACTGAATCTACCATTCAGTTCTGAATTGAATCTACAATTCACTGGATCTACAATTCTACAAAACATTCCTTTATTTTTTTCCTTTATGTGTTTGCAAAACGAATTTAACACAAATAAATTATTCATATTTTGAGTTATCCAGGTTCTTCCCAGTTCTTCCCAGCTTCTTCAAGCTTTGATACCTTATACTAAAAATGCCCCAGATGCTCCCTGCTCCTCTAGATTCAACACAATGCCAAATTTAGTCACAAGCACTATATCCAACCTACTCCAATTCAAACTCCGATTCAGAAGTACAATCCAAAGAAATTATCATGATGCATCTCCCAACATATACCCACTGTGGAAACAATATCACCGAACCAATCTTCCTAAACTCAGGTTGATAGGCAAGGATGTAACTCTAGGATCAAGGTGATTAAGAAGCTGTCTAAGCCAAGTCACTTGACCATCTCATTCGGTATTTTTGTCACTGACAGTAGCTCTCCAAAGTTTCAGGCAGGAATTTTTCTCTGCCCTATCTGGAGATGTTGAGGTTTGAAACAGGAACCTTCAGTATGCAAAGCAGGTGCTGTACCAGTCAGTGACTGCGACTGCCCCTTTCCCTCATTATTAATGTTTCACTTCTTAAACATCTCTGAATATTTTTTCCTCATCTATGTGCAAGTGTACTTGATTGACTTGGAATAATCGGGAAAGAAGCAACCATTCTTCTGCAATTTGATTTCACTAGTAGCTTGTATGAAGTGGAAATAGACAATGAAAGTCATAGACTACCCACAACTTCCATATCTTTCTATGATGTCTGTGACACGTGTGCAATAATTATTTGGACTCTAGCATTCTATTCTTTCACGGTGCAGCTAGTTATCCACATGCTTAAGATCATGAAGGTTGGCGGCTCTATCCACTTTAGCGTAGCTATTTAGAACTGCAGGTGCTATTCACATCCTCTTCTTCCCCTTGGGTATTTCTAGGGTGCCAATAGCCACAGTGTCTCGTCAGCCAAGGTGTAATCCTGCTAGCATTTTAATAAGCTCATACTTCTCAGCAATACTATACTAATCAGTTTCTCCAGTTAGATACATTTTTCTTAAACAGATATTTTTCCTTTTACCCAGCTGCAACTTTTACCTTTTGAATGCTAATCCATGAGCCCCAATTAATCTTCACTGCATAATAGCATTCACTATTTTGCATAATTTTTATCAAACCTGTTATTTCTCTTCCCCAGTAGAGGCTGTGCCATCCAAGATTGATAAAGCTCTCCCCAATTCTTGCCTACTATTTACTATCAGTGTAGGCAATTCTGAGCTAGATGTATGAACAATCTGACTCAGGATAAGATGGTTTCCCATCAAGTTCCCCAAACCATATGTTTGAGCCTCAGTTCAGAAGAAGTCAAATCCTATTGAAATCAATCAATCAATCAATCAATCAATCAATCAATCAATCAATCAATCAATATTTACTGTATAAAAAGAAATTCTTATAATATATCATTTATATTCAAACAGAAACACAAAACTTCTATATCATGTATCAGAATCACATTTTTAAAACTGGCAAGATCAGTTGAGATAAGTTAGTAGCAACTGACTTAAATCCCAATTGATACAGCCCAATTCTATTCATTGGAGTCCTCAGACAGAATGTGCATTCTGCCAGGGGTGCTGGCAGGATCCAAGAGAATGCTATGCAATGGTGTTGCAGGCTCCAGTGCCATTGGCAAGCACAACGAGGCTCCCAGCATGGTCACTGGCAGCCATGCACACAGGCTGGCGGGAAGGCTTCCATCTGCTAGCAAGAGGTGAGTTGGGGGGAAGCTGTGAGAAGGGCAGGGGAGGGATTGGATTGTTTCTGGGTGGGGAGGGGAAGGAGATGAGGAGGAAGGGACAGGAGGGGGTGGATCCGATGGCAATGGTGCACACCGGATCCTATACCTTCCTTTCAAACTTCCCAGCCCCTTTCCTCTCCTCGGATATATGCTGCCATAAAAGATGGCATACGTCCGAAGAAACCCATTGCCACTCATGCAGTCTACCAGGAAGTAAGTAAATATTTTCTACTTACCTCCTACAGGCTGCCTGAGAGCCCTTCCCCCACACACAGTTCCAGCACTCATGCATTAACACTGGTGGTGGGGGTTAGGACTGGGGCCTTAGAGCCCAATCCTGTGGTCCGTGGCATGGCTCCGTGCCACGGACCACAGTTGTAAACATGCCGTAAGGGGCTGGTGCTGGGCTACTGCTGGGTGGTGGCCCAGGTTCCACAGCTCAGTGATCTCCCAGACTGCCGGGCTGTGGAACGGGAGGTGGGGGCATGGGCGGGGGCATGGGGGAGGCATTCCGGGGAGGGGGGAGGCTGGCAGGGGCAGGCGGGAGGCATGTCGGCCAGAGGGAGAGAGGTGGATCTGCGGAGCTGCACTCCGCAGGATCCAGGGCGCTCATGGAGGGCTGCTACCTTTTGGTCGGCACTAAAGAGAGTAGCCCCATAGCGGGGCTGCTTCCCTTACTCGGAGGAAGGGGGTGAATGTCCCCTTCTCCTGAGGAGCCTCCCGTGGTAGCGCCGGAGGTGCAGGATTCGGCGGCAACCCTCCACGGAGCCACCGAGCCTGGGTGCTGTGGGCAGCTCAGGATTGGGCTGTTAAGCATAGCTGATCTACTCTGGGACTAATGAACACAATCCAATTAAAACTTAAGTGTACTTTCTATGGGAGAACTCCCATGAATTCTTTGGGATTCATGATTGAGACATATAAAATTATGCAGGGTATGGACAGAGTGGATAGAGAGATGCTCTTTACACTCTCACATAACACCAGAACCAGGGGACATCCACTGAAATTGAGTGTTGGGAGAGTTAGAACAGACAAAAGAAAATATTTCTTTACTCAATGTGTGGTTGGTCTGTGGAACTCCTTGCCACAGGATGTGGTGATGGCGTCTGGCCTGGACGCCTTTAAAAGGGGATTGGACAAGTTTCTGGAGGAAAAAATCCATTACTGGTTACAAGCCATGATGTGTATGTCCAACCTCCTGATTTTAGAAATGGGCTATGTCAGAATGCCAGATGCAAGGGAGAGCCCCAGGATGAGGTCTCTTGTTGTCTGGTGTGCTCCCTGGGGCATTTGGTGGGCCGCTGTGAGATACAGGAAGCTGGACTAGATGGGCCTATGGCCTGATCCAGTGGGGCTGTTCTTATGTTCTTATGGGAGTGAAAAATATACCTTTTGGCACCAATTCTCAAAGTTCCTGATTGCTCAAAAAAAAAACGTCTGGCTCTTTGACATCAGAGTACAACTACTAGGACAGCAAATATTGAGAGTACCATGCAACTCTAATTCAGTAGCAGTGGAATACCCAATAATATTGACAGATTGCTTTTAGATACCTTGAATGCAATGAAATATGGGTCTAAGAGCCCTTAGACATGCTCACACTATTTTAATTGATTTTAAATTTTAGTCTGGATTCAATTAACCTGGATCAACAACTACCCCTTTTCCGCACAGTAATCACATACATCGCTTAGAATCACTCTCCACCTGGAAGCAAGATTTTAAAACTGCATTGTAATTGTGAGTGGAAAAGCAAGTTTGAAGTACATTAGAGTATAACTAATCTGCCCTTGAACACTGTTATTAGGAATTAGAAGCAATGCTAAGAATGAGAAACTGCTTTCACACATGAAGAAGCTGGCTCTGAATAGCACCAATATTGTGATTTTGTGGGCCAGTAAGATAAGGTCATTCTGTACAAATCAAGAGCAAAGCTGTATTCCCAATAATTGCCTGATGTTCATTTTATTTTACATCCTGCAAATTTGGGCTGGAAAATTTTCATATTGGCCAACATTGAACTATTTTTGTGATATATAGAAATATATTTAGTAACAGAGTTAAAAATGCTCCCAGCCTTATTAACCAACATGGAGATATTTTTTTCAAGCCCAAATTTTCAGGATGTAAAATATAGCAAAACATCAGGCATCATTTATAGTTTTCTGTACTTCCATATCCAAAAGCATATTATCATTCCCCCTTGTATCCCTGTCATAGTGACTTGCCCAGGATCACCTAGTGAAGTTCATGGCTAAACTTGGATTCGAAACATGCCTAACTCTGCCTTATGCACATTAGCCCTACAGAACTATACTATTCAGAGCTACTCATCTACTATCAAAGAACATGCAACTTGAGGGTTGCAGCCTCAGGCCATACTAGGCCTTCATATTCAAGTGTCCTTTACCCAGATTAATTACCCTTCAGTCAACTGTCCTAATCAAGGGAGTTTAAAAGATGGCCAAATAATGTACTTTTCATCCTTTCAGTGCACTCTCACAGGTAAAGTTGGGATCAGACCTGCATTTTAGATTGATAACATAGGAGGCAATGGGAGTTATTCCAGATTGATTAACATAGAGCACAAGGGTGAACTCTTGAGATGGATTATAGGCCTCCCTGTTTGTAAAACCAAATGTAATAATACTCTGTAGTGTTCCATATAAAGATTAGAAACTCTGATAATGGTGTCATACGAAAATCCCCTTGGCCTCCGAAAATGACCCATTTAGGCCTAGGTTGGCATTTCAACGTTCTGCCCAGTAATCATTTGGCTCAGAGAGAGAATATTAGTGGATTATACTTACTTGCATAGGCAGGTTGTTAGCCATTGTGAAGCTAGGCATGGGTGGCAAAGCACTGTATGTGTTTGTTAGCGCGGTGTCTGTTCTGCCCAGCATGGAACCTGATGTGAAAGAGGAAACTATAATAGAATAGATAGATAGACAGGATGGGCATATTAGTTTACGCTTCATTCAGATGGCTGTATTATTGTACAGGGCGTTCTGTTGTATTGCCCTGAAAGGGTGAGTGACTGGTCAATGTATTTCTTAAAGCAGATTACCAGGTGTTGTGGGTTGTGGAATCGGCTGGTAGACACTTGTGCTGAAACTACTACTGATGGGAATGTGACTGGGGGTGTTGCTGGCTTGTCTTCGCTGATTCCTTAGTTTCTCTTCCCGTCTCCACTTTGCCCTCCTGTTGGAAAACCACACCTGCAAATACAAAAAAGTTTTCCATTAATACCATGAAAATGATGTGGTTTCCCATGATGCGTCATGAAGAGCACATAACTTAGTGCCTCTCTAAGGTTCCAATCCTAAACCAGGGCAGCACCAGCGGCCAGCATGCTGCCCTAGCAACCATTGTTGTGCGAGTGCCATAAAGCACTTTGCTTGCTTCCTGGCCAGAAGTGCCAGGAAGCCACCTCCTCTGAGGACATGGCAAGGAGAGGGCAGCAGGAAGGCTTTTCTTGGCATTGAGAGGGTAGGGAGAAGGTGGGAAGGGGTGGGTGAAAGGAGGGAGGGCTGAAGGGAAGATCAGGCCTGGAAGGGGGGTGGGATGATGACAAAGTCTGCCACTGAATCAAGTGCCCCCTCTGAGCCACTCTGCCTGACAAGGGTCTCCTTTGTTCTGCACCTCCTCAGTTCTGCATACAGTGCTTTGCTACCCATTGGCAGCAGCAGAGCTTGACATGCAGAAAGGGAACATTTTTTCTCTTACCCTAAGAAGGTTCTGGTAGCTGGTCCAGCCCTGCAGGATACAGCAGTGGCCATTTTGGCACCATTGTTCCTCATGGTGGCCTCGGACCTTAGGATTGGGCTGGCCAACTGCTAATATGAACTCTTCATGAAGAAGAGATGATCCTCATTAATGTCATACTCTCAGTTTTTCACTCGTAACCAAATGATGGGAATGAATATTTAGCAACTAATGTACAAGGTTAGCTCTCTGTGCAGTGCAAATGCACAGCGCTACTACAAGATACATCTGGATTCTAGATTTGTTCTAGATTCAATATCATTATCTGCCCTGCTAGCTGTGGGTGGAGATGCACTTTCCCATCTGCCTGCCTGCCTGCCTGCGGAAGGAAGGAAGGAAGGAAGGAAGGAAGGAAGGAAGGAAGGAAGGAAGGAAGGAAGGAAGGAAGGAAGGAAGGAAGGGCACTATATAGTCAGTATGGTACCTGTATTCTTGCTTCGGGCAAATCTATTTTGGCAGCTAGTCTCTCTCTGGCAAACACGTCAGGGTAATGTGTCCTCTCGAATTCTGGTATAAAAGAAACATTATGGAATTAGTATTAAAATATATTTCAAAAAGAATGCTTTCAGCTTTCTGAACTCTTTCGAGTGCACTCTGTGTTTTAAATCTTTTATGAGAAATACTCCCTCAAAAGTGCTCTCGAACAAGATAATATGCAAGTTTGTTTTAAAAGCGAAGGATATTACTTTTCAATATTCTCCCTCTTTCTCACACACATAGGGGCTGCAACCATACTTGAGAGTAAGTCCCATTGAACTCAGTGGGGCCTACTTCTGATTGGACATGCCTAGGGTGGCACTGAAACACACTTGAATAACTTGGCTAATTCCGAACTGTGTGATTACATTACTGTGTTACTGAACTGCGTGAAAGTCATTAAGGAGGAAATTACAAGATTCTCTGTGTGTGTGCACTAACAGTATGAAAACTAGGGCAGTCTTTTTCATGCTAACCTTTAAACGTATGTTAGCTAATACATGCCACTTTAATAGTATTTTAAGCAACGTACTAAAAACCAGGACTGTAATCAGAGGTGAGCTAAAGCATCAAAACGTCAGCTACATACCAAGGGCAACTGAGTTGAATAATGTTAGGATAGGATTTGCAGCCTCAGTGCCCCCAAACCAGCCCTTTAAGCATAAAGTGTAACCAGAGAAAAGGGAGCGAAAGACTGGAGCTGGGAGTCTCACAACTGACTCAACCCACAAGTGTTGCCACACTGCAGCTTTTGGAGTGTCTGACGTTCCAGTTGAAGTTTGGCTATCACTTCACCTCTCAACTTTTGAGGGATACTCCAGGAAGGGAGATCTTTTGAGATCTTTATCAAAGAATGCAACATCTTCCTCTCCTTCTAGCACATTCGGTTCTGGACGCAAAGTGGAATCTGCACTTGCCTTGTTCTTTCTCTTGCACATGAAAAATGTTACTCACCTTTCTCAAGTGCTTCAATTTGTTCTTGGGTAAAGGATGTCCGATTTCTCTGCAGCTTTCTTTTCAGCTGTAGTCTCATCTGGGCCTCGTCTGAATCCTCTCCATTTGAACTGATGGAGTTGGTATTCTCACCCCCTCCTTCTTGTGGTGGGCAGCCATCTACAGCATAAAGAACAAGTGATTCTAAGGATTATTCAGAATATTTATATACTGCTTTTCAACAACAACAAAAAGTGTGAGAGATCGTTGAACCAACACACTATAACAAAGTGGGCCATGATTGAAGATATCCCTTCTTAATAATGCCCAAGTTACAATAATCAAACTGCTTACTCTTGAAGAGGTTCACTGTCACCTGTATCTCTTACAGTTGGATCGATGTATCAGTGAAATCAAAGCATCTGGATTGAAGTCAATGTATATCCTGATCCTAAATGCATTGTACAATAATTCTGCAATCCATAGGCTGCAATCCTATGCACACACTTAATTGGGTGTAAGTTCCATTGAACTCCCTGGGACTTGCTTATGGATAAACATGTGAATTGCACAATATTGCCTTCCACACTGAAATGCATGGAGAAATCATTAGACATAGGAACTCTGTGTGTGAATGGCACAATACGTGATGCTCACATTGGGAGAGATGTGTTAGGGTTGAGATATCATTCATTGTAGTTAACAAACTTCATTTAAATGGTTTGTGGATTAAGATATGAGGCTGTAGACTTAATCCACACCACACTGCATTGTATAGGATGACTCTGGGACTGGTGATTTCAGAATAGCAAGAAGTGCCTTATGAAAAACATATACAGTACTCTCTTAAAAGCTTTGGGTGGAATGTCAGCTGAAGAGAAGGAAGATGCAATATGAAATACAGAAAATCTCAAAACAGAGGAAGATGAAACCTGAATTAACAAACAACAATGAGGGCATGCTTCATTTTCACTTAGATCCACTTGAAATATATCTAACTAACATTTTACTACAGAAAGTAAGAATTAATACTATACCAGTATTTTATACACCAATAATATCAACCACGCCTTTTCACACCTCCCCTAAGAGAAGAAACCTAAAAATTGTTTCAGGTGACTATGGGTATATATTTTACAAAATGCCTTGCAAAGATCTTCTGTGTGGAATTTATTTACCTATTGCTACATTTAAAATAGTGATGTTCAGTATTTCAGATTATCTATAATCAGTAATTCCTATCTAATCAATTAGATGTTGATAGGTTTGCAGAAAATGCTATTAAGAAACCAAACCAAGCTTGTAATCTTTTTTAAAAAATATTTATCTAGTTTTGATTTGAATTCTGCACAGTCAATTTCATTTTAAAGGTTGTGAATTTAGAAGTGCCTGCATTGTTCCACAGTTTTATTCAACTATTGTATGAGTGTGCATTGCCTTGACACCTATTACAGAGCACAGCTGTAATTATATCATCACCAAGAACAGGCTATAATTGCTGAAAATGGAATTTTATATTTAGATAAAAGGACTGTCCATTCTTTGTAATGTGTTGCACCAGAGAAAAGTAAGATTTCTTTTAAAATTTTAACATGTAATTTTAAAAAGAAATAGTAGCGAGTTCGCTAAGTAGCTAAATATGCTATTCTGCAGCTGAGCGCCTGGCATTTCATTTAAGTGGTACATTTTTAATTAGGGCATTTCCACCACTTTTAATGTAATTTCTATCATTAAACAAGAGAAAGTTTTATTGTTTTCACATTGCTGTTGGAGGTAAAGATATGCTCGTGGTCTAGCTGTCTTTCAAAGTGTCTGCAGGCTCTGAGAGAAACGGGGGAAGGGGGAGGGGGGTTTACAAAAGGAATGGACATTTCTGTAGAGGCAGAGGAGAAGTTGTCAGTAAATTAACTCTCCCCTTCCTTTCAGAGCATAATTTGGAGTGGTTTTGATGTTGCTAAATGAAAAAAAAAAATAGAATAAGGGTTTTTTTGTTTGTTTTTTTACGAATGTGCTGGAATAGGAAGAAGAGGATAGAAAAGTTAAGCTAAAAATAAACTGTCCAGTGTTCTCTCTTCCAATCTGGAAAATATATTTGTGGAAAATCAACTTTAAAGTAATATCGTTTATAATCAGCTAACAATGGGCACGGCCTTCAAAGCCTAAAGAGAATTGTGACAGGATCTGGTAGGGATCTTTTCAAACACTTTGAAATGTTTTAAAACCCCAACTTTCTCCCCCATTTAAACAGTTGGATTCATCTCCAGTGGTCACCATATGGGCGTTTGGAGATCTATTGAGATGACCACCAACACTTGAATAGAGAGGGGGCTGCTTTTCACCAGGACACAATGCCAGCGGAGTAAGGGAAACTATTAAACTCTTGGGGCAAGGAGGAGGGTTGGCAAACTTTCGTGGGCAGAATTTTGAGGACACAATCAGGCAGACCCAACAAAAGGATTCTCTTGAGGCGTGCAGTGGCCCACATTGTATCACAAGGATCCCAGTCAACAGACTTTTCAGTGAAGTATGTTAACCTTTAGGCAGTACTATCATTAATCACTGTCCCCTGGGCTGGGCTACTCAATGCTATTTAGGATTTTTTTTAACTTTCTATAGGAGCTGAGGAAGAAAGAAAGAACACCCCTAAACTGGTGAATAGGCCAGCTCCATACACTGAGCCTGTTTACTCAACACCAGAAAAAGGGGGGGAGAGGAGAGGAGAGGTGAGAACTACTTAGCTAAGATTAGATAAGCTTCAACTAGCAGAGAAGAGTCCAAGACAAGGAGCCTGTTTTTATATACAATCCAATGTTGGTGGCTGACTTTTTAAGTGTTTTCAGAATAAGAACACTTGGGGGTTCATATCCTGGGAGACTTGCTATGAAAGAATGAAACAAATTGGATCTCCACCCCACCCACCTCTAGCCCTTGTTTCTGCATTTCCTAAACAACATTACAAGTGACATGGAATTTTAGGACCAAGGCTGCAATCCTATATGCATTTATCTGGGAGTAAGTCCCATCAAACTCAACATGGGACTTACTTCTGAGACATACATGGGCTTATGGTTTGAGTCTTACAATGCACTCATGACTTGATACCCAAGTACAACAGACACACATGTTGCATTTGTTACAAATGGTTGGTGCTTGCGCCAAGTTGCCAGTGGCTCAATCCTTTCCTGATTGCCAAAGACATATATTTTAAAGGGGGAGGGGTAGAGGTGAGTATATGCACCATTCACAACAGATGAAAAATGTATTCTTTGTATTCAAGAATTTGTACCTGTATCTTAACTCTGTAAAGATTGAGTTTTTGGATTCACACTGATTTAGTCTTAGATAATTTAGTCTTCACACAAGAAGAATTTCATACATGGGTATCACTTTCCAGGTAGGCAATTGCGTGTCCGTTTATATGTGAGAAAAATTCATGATGTGTCTTTTGCTGTGTGAACACAAACCATACTGTTTGCGGATCTAAATGAACGTACACATAGATCAAAATAAATAGATCATTTAGCACTTCACAATGATGTACACACAATTTCCTACACCCTTGTCAGAGATTCATTGTGTGTGTAACATCTGGAACCCATAAGACAACACACTTCAGCAATCCATATACTTCAGTGTAATCGGCTTTAAGACCAACCTGTAAACACACACACACAACAGAAAGCCAGCTAGAAGTGCTGAATCAACTGGGATGCCAGCCACATTGAAGTGCCATCTACTTTTGAGTAAACATGCTGAGGATCATACCGCCTGAGCCTGGATATTTCCTCAGTCAAACCCCTATAAATGGGCTCTCTGGAAAATCAGCTAAAACAATGACTCCATTCAAATGGATTATTCCCACTGAGGTGTGCATGACAAAAAGCAGTCATAAATATAAAGGAGACTGCTTGTGGATTGGCAGTGCTATCTAAGCAAATCATGCTCTAGCCTTCTGCCCTCTGTGAAGCTGAAGAAGCAGCCTGGGAAGAGGTCCAAGCCCTCCAGCAGAATTGGTTGGTTTGGCTTTGAAGCCCACCGGCCCACCTTTGCATGCCACTGTCCAAAGGAGAAGTTCCACACACCCCATGCTTTTGAGCCAGTGTGACCCCTGGAGCAGGTCCCAGCATTGAGTGAATGCTGGATCCTGCAGAAGGCCACAGCCCCATTCCCATCTCAGGGACAGATTTCATCTGCTGGTGCCCAAGCCTGGTTCTATTCCTCCCATGCCAGGCTGCCAACCCACACAAGCAGAGCTGGGGAGGTACAGCTATTTCATCAGTCCTGAGTCACAAATTAACCAACTTGAAGCAGAGGGCGGGCTGCCTCCTCTGCCTCCCACATCTGCCCAGGCAAAAATGGAACAACAGAAAATGGTCAACTGACAGTTATTGCTAGGAGGGGGGAACCAATTAAAAGACACTTCCCCCAGCAGCCAGCACTTCTAAAGCCCATAAACTTTGCAATCTGGCCCCATCAAAAGCAATGGGACACTGACCACTGACTTCAGTAGGATGTCACTTGTATCCTAAATCAAGGGTTCTTCATTTGCTTTAAGTAGCATTTATGGCAACCTTTTAGCTTGCTTGCATTCTTCTGTAAGTACCGTTCCCCCCAACTGCCCCCCAGTGGTGTCTGTTAACACTATTCAGCAGTTTGATATGGAAAGAAGTAGATGTTTTCTTTAAAAAGAAATGTCAGACAATTAAGATATCTTTCTTTTAAAGGAGATTTTCTCTCTCTCTCTCTCTCTCTCTCTCTCTCTCTCTCTCTCTCTCTCTCACACACACACACACACACACACACACACACAGTTAAGAAGCCCTCTAAAGGAATGAACTCAATAGTCCGTTCCACCTTCTAGACCTAATCCGTACCAAAGCGAGTGAATATGCTGTCCCTATTATCCTATAGCTAGACCATCTGACGCTGGGTATAGGATTTGTTTCCAGGAAAGAAAAAGAAAAAAAAAAGAAAAGACTCTGGGAAATAAAATCATTCCTTAGTTTCTTAGTGTCTTAATCAGTGAGGCGGAAAACTAGCACAGAAAAAAAAAAGAAAGAAAGATAGCAAACCGATTGCGGCACCTTTCAGCTGTAGAGCTGGGATCAAAACATTGTAGCATCTGTTGAAAGAGAAAGTGTCTAAATCCTATAGAAGGCTTTAGTCTTATAAGGAGGGGCTAGAGGAGGGGGGGAGATAAGAAACAGTGTCTCAGTGATCCCTAAAACCACTAAATCACTGGAGAATTTCTCCCGGATAGAGATGTCTCTTTTTGTTCTGTCAGCCCTCATGTATCCATTTATTTTATTCACTGCTGCATGGCATTTATCAGATTGAGACCATATTTGTCCCCCTCTGAGACCTAACCTTGCCTTATGCTTTTGGAGTAATGGACTCTTAAAATCCAGGAACACAGAGACAGCCCTGCAAGGGGAAAAAACATTACAGCCATGCATGAATATTCCAGGGCAAAGGCAGTTTATTAATTTTAATTTGGTGGTGCATAGACTCTCCATGTCTTTCTGTCCCCCCTCTCCCTACCCCCAGGCCTTCACATTCCCTCCTCTGCTTTCCCTCCTCCCTGTCTTTCACCATTTTTGTAACTCAGGGCCAATAATATAGTGAATTATCCCCCCCCCCCACACACACACATACTCTCCAAGCTTTCTTCCCATTCATTTGTTTTAACTGATGATTAATGGGATCTTTGAAACTCTGGCATGGTGGTGCCCCAATCCTAAACATGTCTACTCACAATGGTTTCTGTAGATTTTCCTCCATTGGAAGAGGGCAGCATTATACCTTACAGGGCCCAACCCACTGAAAGTGAAGCTCTTTTCAGGTTGCAGTCCTAAGATGACTTGGAAATAACTTCTATAGTGCAAAATGGGCCCTTTCTTCTGCGTAGGGCGGGCAGTAAGTCTCACTGAAATCAATGGGGTTGCTTTTGAAATGTACTTAATTCATCCATTTCAATCAATGGACTTACAAGTGCTCAACATGGGCTGACTTGCACTGGCGTAAAGGCAAGGTGCCAAACCAAAGGCTTTCAAGAAATTCAGCACAAGAAAGACCATGCAATGCCTTGTGAAGCTGAATGTTGATGATAGTGCTCACCATGTATGGACCATTCCAGAGCCTGCTTTCCCTGATCCCCAAAGGGATCTCTGGGTCCCTTTGGGGAGAAGGGCGGGGTATAAATAAAGTTTATTGTTATTATTATCTCAAGGCAGCTTTGGAAAGCAGGTTTTTATGGAGACCGCCCTGTCTCCTGTCTTCCTGTCAACCCAAAGAAACAGTCCAGTCTTGTTTTTTTAAGACTGAAGAGAGAGGAAGAGGGAGAGAGGGAGGGTTTCTGTGCATGCGCATTAGTGTGTGTGTGTGTGTGTGTGTGAGAGAGAGAGAGAGAGAGAGAGAGGCTCTTGAAACTGACAGAACCTGTGATGGACCAAGTGATCAAGTGTCAGACCCTGCTAAAGCATATATTCAAAACTGATTTGGGTTTCCTATCATTAAATCTTACCTTGAAAAAATTACTCCCAGTTTAGAATGGGGGGCTCACACCAATTTATAATCACACACGCACCCCACCCATACAATCAGGCCTTTTTAAAGTTGAACTCTTCACAAGATGGTAGACAAAATAAAATAAAAAATAAAACATAAAGGGGGTAAATTGAGACCCTAAGAAAGAGACTGCACAGAATGTCTTCCTTCCCACTCCTGCTAGCTCAGGAGATATTACTGCACTCGTGATTCCTCTTCCAGTCCTTTTTATAGCAACAACATTCAAAGTAAATTAAATATCACAGCATCTCATGGTCAGATTTTCTTCGCACCCTGAAGAAATCTGAGCTGTCCTCTCTCTCTCTCTCTCTCTCTCTCTCTCTCTCTTGCCCCCCACCCAATCCCTACAGTAGAGATCTACAACCTCTTTATATAATCCTTCATTTGGGTGCTATAGTCAGGCAGGCCATTGCAGACATAGAAAGAGATAGTCTGAATTGATATGATTATGCAGACGTTCCCCCATCCTAAGCGGCTTACTAGAAAGATCTTGCTAATTCCTATTAATTCCAAATAAGGCCTACTTGGAAGCAAGACTGCAATCCTCCGTATATTACTTGGGGTTAAAATCCCACTGAACTCAGTGGGATTTGCTCAGGGTTGTGCTTCAAAAGCAACTTGATCCTGATCGAACTGAAAGTATGTTTAGGTACCTGGGAGGCTCACTCAGATTTCGGCATACATAATCTTAACACCACATCTGTAAAAGTCCTGTTGATTATAGAGAATCATGCTCCCTAGTAAGTGTAGTTAGCCTTGTAACTAGACCCTTTGGTGGAAATAAATTCCATTTAAATCAGCACGATCTTCTTATGGGTACGTCAGTTTAGTATTCAGATGCCATCAATCTGAAATTATAAGCGTGCTAACTGGGCAGTCAATTTTGTTGACCTCAGTGGGGATTAAATACAATGATCAATGAACCCAATCCATGGGGAATATCTCCTGTGCAAGAACCTTTTAAAGAGTGAGATTACTTTTATGCTGTTCTCATTCATTTCAGTATGGGGCTTGTTCAAGTGGTGGATTGTGCCAACTGTGTTATAGCACTGGCAAAATGGGACATCATTATTTCGGATCACCCCATCATCTTAGTCCAAGTGACAAAGAAGCCGATTCAGTCTCTGACTGAAATCCTAATCTTTCAAATGCCCTGGATTCTGGGTTGACTGAGTTACAAATCCCTCTGAGTGGAACCCAGATTGCCTAACACCACTTTGCCTACAAACAAGCCACAAGCCTCCAATAGATGGGAATTACAGAGTGGAGCGGCAAGGGATTTTTGATTCACACTGCCACTCCCAAACCAATTCTGGAGAAGATCTTCAAGGATGGGATTGCAGGCTTAACAGAAATGTGTGGCCTTAGGTTACAATGCCAGCTCTGCCTCCCTCACAGCCGCATTTGTGGGCAAATGCTGGGCACTGCTCAGGGTCTGCCACCCCAGGCAACCTATGTAGGGCCACTTATCTGACAGAATGCCCCTTATTTATTGCGGGGGGGGGGGATTGTTCCAGAATCCTGCAGCCCCAAGGAATAGCCATGTCCTGGATGTTCTTCCTTCAGAGTATCACAGATTGAGGAAATCTGTGATTCCAGGTTTGAAACAACTGCAAAGAGGCTTGTAACACTTCAAGACAATATGGCAAGACTGTGCCACAATAAAGGCATTCTGGCATAATCTCTCCTGGGCCATGAAGCTCATGTAACCACTAAACATACCGGAGGAAGCGGATTCTAGCCCATGGCAGCTGCTGCCCCAATAATTCTAATAATGGAAGTGCCACAGGACAGAATGTTCATTTGGCCGGAGCAGACTGGCTCAAATCTCCATTTAGAACACAGCACAGCAATGTCTTTTCTGAGGCTCACTCTCCATTCCTTAACATGCACCTTCCCTGGCCACCCCAGATGGGAGGCACTCATGCCGCATACCATTGACAGCCATCTGAGCACCCTTATGTCAAGACACTGCCTTCCATCAAAATCAATGGGACCCTATTTTCCTCCAAAGAAAGTTATTCCTGGGAGGCTCCTGGGGAAATGAATGGAAGGGCTGAACCAGGGAACTGGCTTCCCCTGTCCCTCCCTTAACCAACAATACTTCCTGATTCCCCAGAGGAAGATCTGAGATCTGGGAGATCTCCCAGATTCCCCTGATTTGGGGGAATCGGATCCCCCAAAGCTCTGTCTTTTGAGTGTCCCATCTAGATTGCTCCCTTCCCTTAAAACTGACATGCCTAATTGGCAAGCGGTGCCATATCCTGTCCAGAGGTCTCCTGTGGAACATTCCTACAGCTGTCTCCTTCAACTAGACGCTTATTCATGTCGCCTTAATGAGAAACAAAACGATCTCTAATGAGCAATTACATAGCGACAGAATTGTTCCCATAACAAATTCTTGCGTGTGACAGAAACATCCTTTGTACCAGATATTCCGCATATTGTTACTGATTTCTCTCTCTCTCTCTCCCTCTCTCCCTTCTTGTGCCTTAACCTCCTTTGGGGGATGAAAAGAAAAAGCAGGTTGTTGGGGGTGACACCTCGCCTGCAAGACTGACCACAGTCAGGGAAGGATCTGGACCCAGACAGAGGCCACTGAACAGCAGAACCAAAACAAACCAGATGCGATGAAGCATCCCAAGGAGAAGGAGCTCAGCATCCTTCCCCTGAACCTCTTGTCAGCTCCTGTGTGATGTTAACCCCTCATTAGTCGCTCCAACAAATGCCAGTTCATCTTCAGGATAAACACAGTGGCACCTTTAGAGTGGGCACCTTGGAGGAGTGAACCAAACCTCTGGATCTGGAGCACGGCTTTCTGAGAAACACACTCCAGACTGACCCTTGCAATTCCTTGGATTCACGGCGAACCCGGCAGGGCTTTCCCTGCCACAAAGACAACATTTTTGCCCTTCTTGCCTAACACACTTTTGGGGGGAAGGAAAGAAAAGGAACAAAAAGAAAAACCGAGATGGAAACTAACCAGCTCACCAGGGCTCCTAGAGGAGACAGCTCTGTTGCTTCCACACCCCTCTTTTATTAAGATGTGTTCTACTCATCATCACATCATTTGTCAATTACGCTTATTACACTTAAGCAGAGACGAGGATGTTTACCTGGAAATCTGTCATTGGTCTCAAATACTTATTAAGATGCATTTTAATCTGGAGACTAGGGACGGTGCGCAGTGCAGAGGGCTTTGGACAGAATGCCACAGAGGAAGGGTGGGATATGGGAGGAGGGGGTCAGAGAGAGTTCCTTGGAAGTCCTTGCTTTTGAAATCTCTTCTGAAGGTTTCTCAGATCAGACACACTCCTATTCACATGATCAGGGTGACCAGATGTCCTCTTTTTCTAGGACATGTCCTCCTTTTTAGCCTCAAGTCCTGGAAAAGAACTTAAATATCCTTCTTTTTCCTGTGAGCAACCCTTCCAAGCGACACATAGCTTTGTAATTAATAAATTATATGCAATTTAGTTAAAAATTTAATAATGTAACTATGAAATCAATATGCAAGTAGCTTTCATTGAAATATATTGAAATAAATATTTTTAGCTTTCCTTATGTCATGTCCTACATTTTCCTTGGATGGCCTACATTTTGGGGTGCCTTGTTTTTGGTTAGGACATCTGGTCAGCCTGCACATGATATAATGCCCTGTATTGCCCTAGGAAATACTGAGAAAGGGATGGAGGTGGAGTCTTTAGATGGATGACCAGGTTGAGTTTGGCCATTTTTAAACTCTGAAGGGTCATTAGAGAATGGGATTGATCAGGGAGAGGAGAGGAGAGGAGAGGAGAGAGGTGGAGGTCTGATCCTCCACCACCACTCTGTCTTTCTTACCTTGCGTTGGCTGCCCTGGAACTGATGTCCCTGGGTACCACCCAGGCCTGGTGCCCCACGTCCCGGTCTGACCATTCAGCATTCTTAGCTTGTCATACATTCCATCTGCACCCATCTGTTGCTTTTCGCTAGCCAGGTTGCGGAGGACTCTGTTGATCGATGAGACCTGAAAGGGAAGCAATATTCAAAAAACTGGTAGCAGGGAAGCACCCTTTGGAAGAAAGCTGTCTTGATTCAGAATCAGCCTTTACCACCCCAGCCACAGGGAGATCTAGAATACCTAGATTTTTTACTGTCTGTCTCAGAGAGAGAGAGAGAGAGAGAGAGAGAGAGAGAGAGAGAGAGAGTTGTAAAACCTCAGCCTCAAATATATTTACTGGGAAGTGAATTCAACCAATTTAAACGAGTGACACTTTTCAAGAATATCAAACATCATTAATCCTGTTTTGCTCCTGCACAACCTCATTGATTGCAATAGGGCTACTCTGGAATAACTGGGTCGTGAATGGCAGCCTCGGGCTGCCCTTCCCCAACAGATGTGTTTGGGGAGTGGGTCCAAGAGGATCAAGAGCAGATCCTGAGATATAATCATAAAGGACTGAATTGAAAGCAAGCGAATTTGGTTGCAATCAACGGGATTGTTTTCCAAAGCAGAAGAAATCGTTTTGAATCGGGATGCCAGGCAGCAACTGGTTGTGTGTCTGTGTGCGATAAGATATTCCTTCTTCAGGAGAATTACGCCTACAGAAGATGTACAACCTGGACAAAAATACCCCCTCCCCTGTTTCCAGCCTAGAAATAGATGCCTGGGATTCTAGGCTGGAAAATCCACCAGCCCACCATTGCTTTGCACTGGTGCCCTACAGTAATTCCCCATAGAGTTTCCCATTGATCCTGGTGTTGGATTTTGCCTTTTCAAGGAATACCTTGTTTACTCTGAGCCTCCGTCAACAACTAAGGAGGAGCCACAAGTCATTTTTGGAAAGAGATCGCCCCAAGTTCTTCATGCCCAATTTTGCCCCTAGCAAAGGATGGGTGGACGTCTCAGGCTGCAATCCTATTCACACTTACCTGGAACTAAGCCCCATTGACTACAATGGGACTTACTCCAGAGTAGACGTGCATAGGATTGGGCCCTCCGTCTCTCACTGTGCCAGGAGAACAAAGAGAGGGGACGGGCTCTCCCAGCATTGTTCTAGGTCAGAGAGGAAGGGGTTTCTCGATGCACTTACGCTGGGTATGTTATCGTTGGTACAGACCCCCTCCGAGAGTAACCGGTCTCGAATCTCCCAAGCAAAGATGGAGGGACACTCCCGTTTATACTGCGCTATTTTGCTTACAACTTCTGGAGTCGCTACTCTCGGTTTACTCCCTCCGATCGCCCGCGGACGAATGGAGCCAGTTTCGTAATACCTGCCCAGAATTTTACTCACACAGCCATTCGAGACCTGCATCAGGGAAGTGGACAGAAAATCACATTATTAATAATTTCAAGACAAAAATAAAATTGTTTAAGTATGCATTAAACAATGACCAGCTTACGTTTTGATTGTCCAGCACTTGGACTTTTGCATCTGCATGGGTCTATAACACAAAAATATACCTTAAATGGTATGAGAACTTACTTAGAGAGGCTTTTTCTTTCTTTCTTTCTTTTTCTTTCTTAAAAAAAAAATAGTACATTTGTGGCCCTCCCTGCTACCAAGGTGAGATCGATCGATTGATTTTTAAAGCCCACTTGGAAGGGGGGGAGGGGAAGGGAAGGGGCAAACTGGAGAAAAAAATCCCAAACTGTTTTCTAGGAAACAGGTTTCTAGAGACACCATCAGACCAGTTTTCAAAATATTCAGGTACGGGGGGGGGGGTTAGGTTGGGAAGGTGTGAGTGGATCAAGTGGGAATCCGATCCTGTCTCCCTAAGCCAAATCCCTTGCCAAACGGCTTGCTTAAGGAGCCCTTAGCGATCAATAAGCACAACCAGGTGAGTCGTTTAAAGGAAACCAGAATTGTTGATTAGATCCTTGCTTAATATACATATATATACACATACATCTGCATGCAGAAACCATCAGTTATGATATAGAAGGGGGGGAGGGAATCAACAACACCCCTGACCTAGGCACATTTAGCTGGAAAATCCATCCCCTTCCAATCCAGGCGGTTTACTTCCGAGTAAGTGCACTGAGGCCGGGACGGCTAGCAGCCCCCAGCAGACGGATTCGAAGGCAAGTGACTGCGTTCACAGATGGCAAGAGGGCACGAAGCTGTCAAGCATCGAGGCATTGAAGCAAACCAAATCCCCGGGATTGAGAGAACCAGAGGGGTTTGGGGGGCGCTTGGGGGGGCTCGGAGGTTCTGATTCTGACTTTCTCCCCAGTAGGCTGGGCAGGGGGAAGTGGCACTCCCTGAAAGCCCTTCGCAGATCAGATCAGGCTGGTGGTCGGATGGTTGGAGGTTGGGGTTTGTTCCACCCAGGTAGGCGAAGGGCGGCTCGGAAGTGGGGCGGCGAGCCGCATTTTCACCTGCAGGATTCGGGAGATGTCGCACGGCCGAGCGCCGCTGTGGGCGAGCTCCACGATCTTCTGTCTGGTCGAGTCCGGCAGCGGCCGCCCGTTGACAAACACGCCGCCCAGCTGGTTCACGCCGCTGTGACCTGCGAGGTGGGGGAGAGGGGAGGAAAGAGAAGGACAATGGGAGCCTCGTTCACCTGGGGAGGGCTTGGGCGTCCCCCCCCAGATCTAGGGGGAGCGCGGGGAATCCAACCACGGATCCCACCCCCCAAGCCAAGATCCACACTCGCTGGGCACAGGCAGCCACTTGGGAAAACAAGCCTAGTGGTTTCAGCTGCCTTTACAAAGATATATATGATTCCTCTGGAGTTCGACCCCCCAGTGCACACCCAGAAGCGCTCCAGCAGCCATGGTGCCTCCATCTCAGTCCACCCCAGAGGGAAGCCCGCGTCCAGCCACGAAGCCTCTCCCCTCTCCCAGTGCTCGCTCCCCCTCCCCTCCCCTCCGCCAGCACCCCCCCCCCGTCTACTCCAGGCTCTCTCTGAGGCTCCATTCACCGTCCCGGCTCTGCCTCTCAGCCCAGAAGAGCAACATTTGGTTACACACTTGCGCTCAGAGACATCCTCTCAGCATCTTTGGCAGCAGCAGCAGCGGCCGGCAAGCGAGGCGCAGCCGGCTGGAGGGGGGGGGGGAAGGAGTGGGGGGGAGCTGGGATGGGGGGAGAGGAGTGGGATGGGAGCTGCTCCAGCCCTGCGCCGGGCTCCCGGCAGCCTGGGCGCCTCCGCCCCAGGGAAGGGCCACCTGGTTCACCTGCCTCCCTCTGCCTCCAGAGCGCCAGGGATCTGGGACCCAGCGAGCCTGCAGCACCTCTGGCCTCCCAACTCCACCGAGAAACTCCCTTGCCCTCCATACATTTCGACTCTGCGGAAGACAGGGGAAGGGAGTGTGCACACTCTCACCCCCTTTGCCTACGTATCGCCCATTGCTTTTCCTTGGGTGCGCGCGCGCGCGTTTGTGTGTGTGTGTGTTTGTGAGCATATGCAGATGTATGATTGTGAGTGAATGCGTGTGTGATGATGATGATGATGAAGATGAAGGAAAAGCACTGGGCAGGGTCCAGTTGCCCAAGTTCCAGCAGCGCGCTCCTGGAGACTGGCAAGCAGTTCCCCCCAGCCCCCCAGCCCGGAGTGGGTCCCCCCAACCTGCGGCGCTGCCGGGCTCTGGAGTCTGGGGCTCCCGGGAGGAGAAGGTCCTGGCGGGCTGCGTGTCCCCAGTGCGCCTGGGCTGGGCCGGGCCGGGCCGGGCCGGTGCGCTCCTCTCCTGGCTGCCAAGCGCACTGGCGCAGCGCGGGCTGGCGCGCAATAAATAAGCTGGCGATCTAGAACGGGGGGACTGTGATGAGCTGCCCGGGCTGACATTTGTCTTGAAAATGAAGCAAGTGCACGTCAAGTTTGAGCCTAATTTCTGGGAATGGGCGGAAGTCGCCCCAGATCAGGCGGGCGGGCTAATTGAAGAGACCGGGGGGGCCGTCGTGGCAGGCCTGTCACTTTCTGACAGCGCTCCCCGCGCGGAAGGCGCATCGCCACGACACGCGGCCCGGCACGGAAACGACCCTTTCGGTCCGCATCGGGGGGATCGCCGCGACGAGCCCGAGCTGCCCCCGCGCCCCCCTCCCGGGGGAGCGGCTCTCCTCCCGGTCGCCACGGGGCCAGCGCGGGCAGCTCCGAGGGGGCACCTCCTCGACAAATCCGAAGTGACGGGCGGTTCGGGAGCGATCGGAGTGGAGGGGGGAGGGAAGACTTTCCCGGGAAGCCACCCAGGACCGACTGGCGGCTCGGGGCTGAGCTGGGCCTCGGAAAGGGAAGCGGGGGTGGCGCAGGCACGTCTGCCCCCTTCCCCCCCTGCCCTCTTCCCTCCCTCTCTCTTTCACGGAGCCCTTCTCTCCCCCGCAATGCCCAGGCAGGGACGGACCCCTTTGGAATCCCCCCTAGCTGAAGGAGACAAGTCCTTCAGTTCCCCTGGGCGCCACCCCATCGCCCTTCCCTGGCTTGTGGTGGGGGGATCTCTGGGCTGCCTCTGAGTGGGGGGGGGGACTGGATCCAGCCACATCAGAAGCACTTTCCCAGCCCCTTGATTTTCAGGGGGCAAGGCCGACCTGTGCCTCAGTTTCCCCCACTGCAAGCGAGGGGTGGGGGGCGGTACTCAGGAGTGACCGCGAGGAATCTGCCCAGCCTCTCTCTCTCTCTCTCTCTCTCCTCCCCCCCCCCCAGCTTCGCGAAGAAAGGTTAAGCCTTAATCAATGCCTTGATTTCCCCGGAGAACGAGGCCGGGCGAGCCCAGTGGCAGAATGCGGAGGCGCCTCGGCTTCTCGGGCCAGGCAGCTAATAGGAAAGCATATGGTGTCAATTGGGAGTCCCAGCACCAGCTCCACCAGGGAGTTCGTCGCTCGGAGCCCGCCGACCTTTCCTCCCAAGCCAGGCTGAGTCCGCACGAAGGAATCTCCGGCTTTGCAAAGCCTGGTGTGTGTGGGGGGGGGGGGGGGGGAGCCAGGCAGGGCCTGGGTGAAGGCCAGGCGCCAGTCGTGCTGTGGGGCACCAAGGCCAAGGGCCCGGGCATCGCCATCCTCCCCTGCTCTCAATGCCCTGGATTGTGGCGGGAGAGGGAGATGTCCAGCTTGGGGGGGGAGAGAGAGACTGGGCTTTCCCAAGAGGAAAAAGTTCCCCGGCCAGCAGTCCAGGCCAGTCAGGGTAGATCCCCAGAAATGATCCCCCCAATGATTCCCCCAGCCAACCTGGAGGCCAGATTCTTTCGAGCCCGAGCTAGACAGATTCTCTGGGACTTCCACGCCCAGGACTGCAGCTCGGGGGTCTCCGACCAGGCGCTCCTCTGCAAGCGAAGGCGGTGGAACGAAGCGGGGGCCCAGGAAAGAAACCCCCCGCGCCCTGGAGGGCAGGATTCCTCGGAAGGAGGGGGTCCGTTCAGTTGATCGACCCTTCCCAAACCCCAGGTAATGATCAGAGCCTGGAACTAAGTGCAAGGCATGCGAGAGGTCAGGTGGGGCGGAGGGGGGGGCAGCTAGGAAGGGAAGCCACGGAGCTCTGCCTCTGGGCTCCGATCCTGAGGGCCTCCGCTGGAGAGCAAGTTCGGACTTCAGGGCGCAGAAGTTGCCAACAGCCGCAGCTTACCCAGGAGCGCAGGATCAGCTCACTGGAGAAGCGCTTGCTGGGGCGGGGGGGGGGGAGAAGTACACGGCCCAGTCCCAAAGGTTCACTTGGACGTCCCTTTCCTACGACCCTGCTTCTCCGTGCCCCTGAGAGGAGTGGGGCTGACTTAACAGGGCACTACTGTCTGGATTGTGCCTTCCAAACGCTGCAGCACCGCCTATGGTCCCACCCAGCGAGCGCCTTCGGTGCGGCCTGCCTTCCCCTTCGCCCCGCCGAAATCCAACCAGTTCCTAGCTGGGGTGCAGGGCTGCAAAGCCCAAGAGGTTTTCGACGTGCAGCCTGTTCATTGTGGAGTGTTCAGTGACACTGAGCCCCCCCCCCACCACCACCAGGCACGCACGTGGGTCCGATCCACCTCCACGGAACTAGGCTGCTCCCATTTCTCCTCCAGATTCCCGTAGAATTCACTCCCCAGGAAGTGTGGAGCGGATCCCTTTCTCCTTCTCTCTTCTACCCTGGATCACCAGGGATTCCCTCCTGGGGGGGGGGGGTGGGCGGGAGAAGAAGGGTTTCTCTTGGATGTGAAGCCTGGGAAAGGCGGGAGAAGACTACCCCTGGCCTCGATCCATCCGAAGCCCACCGAAATCAAGTCCCTTCCAACAGAAGAAATGTCTTTCAGGATGAAAGCGCGGGACTAGACATGGAAGCCACGAACTCGTCCCTTCCAACCAGAAGATGGAAATTGGCACCATCTCTCGCTAAGGCTTCGCCAGCCCTTCCCTTTTAGGGTGCCTCTGCGACCATCTAGGACTCCTGGGTCCTTCCCCGCAGAGAAAGCAGAGCCTGCAACCAAGTGGAATCACAAAACCACATAGGTGTCCACTATTCGCCTCCCCCCAGAAGCTCCCATTTCGATTTATATGACATTCGCTCTCTATAAATCCCACACACCCTTCTCCATAGAACAGGGTTGGTGGTGGGAACTTTTTCTTGCAGATTTGCACTTTGGGGTGTGTGTGTGTGTGTGAATGAGGGGGGGGATTGTGTGCTCTAGAGAAGAGATCTGATTTCCTTTTAAACGCCCAATTCAGGCATAGTCCATTCCAGGCAGGGACGGCCCTTCTTTAGAGAAAGATTGGGATTTATTGCAAAGTAGCCAACGGCGACAACGACGACGACAGACGCGACCGCCCTCTGGAATGAGCTTGGTGGCCCTCGCTTGCACTGCTTTCTGGACGGGAAGATCCCTAATCTGTGCAGCCCTTGGGGCTCTCCCAACCCCTCTGCCTGGCCAGCCTGTGCCAATCTATCTGAATGTATCTCCCAGGATCCAGCCGCAATCCTAAACACATCTGCAGGGCGCTGCTTCCGCTGGCTTTCAATGGGACTGACTTCCAAGAATCAGAGTTCTCCCGGAACCAGGGCTTCACACCCGATCTCCACTGCCCCTCTCTGCCACTCCACCGCGCCACGACCAGCCATCGCCTCTTTCCACCCCGCACAGAGTTCAGCCAGTCACAATTGGCTAAATCCATCTAGCTTTGGCTCCAAGACATTCCAATCTAGGGAGGCCCCTCTCCTATTCCAGTACTTGGTGTCAAATACCTGGACCACCAGGACTCCACCTTCGAGCGATCTTTGGGGGGGAAGTCAACACACCAGAAAGCCACCGAGGGCTCCCTCGATCTAGAGAGGTCCCTTCCCTTCTCCTCATACAGCCAGAGAATTAACATCACACCCAACACTCACAAAGGGCTGATTTATTTCAGGGCCTGCAGGTGCCATCCATGACCAGCTGGAATCCAAAATGGTCCATTCCACACTCAATGGGAGATCTAGGCAGGCGCCATCCACACTTAAGCCTCCATTCTCCTGAGCGCAGTTACTTGGGAGCAAGTCCCACGACAGTGATGGAGGTCCCTGACAACCACCCAAGTAAGGACGCTTCAGAGGTGGCCCTAGGAATCTCTTCTCTCTCCTTTCGGACAAAGGAGGGAGTCGCCGCAGGACACCAGGCAGGTCCAAGACCTGCTACATACTTTCAGCTACGTGGCCCAGGCAGAGGGCTCCGAGGACAACATCCACCACCACTGAGTATTACAACTCAGGTCCCTCCACACCTCCTCCCCTTTCCAGAAGAACCCACCTCGAGTAAGATCAGTATTTTGAAAATGTTAGATTCTATACCTTCTCAGCCTCCCCCCCCCCACATACACACATACATACGACCCTCCCCAATATACCATTCTCCAGGCCGGCCTAGCAGTGAAATTCAAGAAGAGTTACTTACTGTTTTGCATGGTGAATTGATGGAGCAAGGTCCCACGTGGCTCGCTTATAGTATTCTATTAGTAATAAAACAGGCATTAATCAGTGGGGGGAAGAAGGCTGGCAGTTCCACTGTCCATCTCTCCAAGGCGTCGTTTGTTCTACTGGCCTCCCATTAAAGTCAATGTTTCTTTAAAAGGAATACCCTCCATCAAATCGATAATCCCCCCCCCCCAATTTTTAGAATTAGCATGCAAGATAATAGCATTTTTAAGTAGGGCTCGGCTGTCAGTCCATTCCTTTGCAGTAGACAAAGGCTGCAATCCTATCCACACATTCCTGGGAGTAAGGTCCAATGTCTATAAGGGGACTTCTGAGTAGACAGGCATAGGACTGAGCTCTGAGAAACCTGCGTTTCTTAAACTTCCTAAATTAAGGTGCTCTGACATCGAGAAGATTCAGACTTGCCTGATTTGTGAGCGGACTCTCCTCTCTTAGAAGGTAACGACTTACACATCTGAGTAGCGCTGGTTAAAGTCTTCCCTCTAGGATAAAAAAAAAAAGTTTATGAAGAGGATGTATTAGGTATGTGAAAAGGAGATTAAGAATGTGAAAAGGATATCAATACCTCAAAAATCAATACCTCAAAATTGAATATGTGCGACGTACTACATACTTACATGTATGTATGTATGCATGTATGTATGTATGATAGCTCCACCATAGCGTGGCTTCGCAGCCAGGTGCAACCTTGAGTGGGGGGAAATGTATTAGGTCCAGTAGTTCCAGTGATTTCACATGAGCCACCCCTTCCCAGTCACCCCTAAGTTTCTCCCTAAGTGGCCCTCTTGGAGCGCCTACTGTAAGTCGAAAGAGTCCTCAACTGTGACTCTTTTTGTGCCCATATTTACAAACAGACCCTCGACTTGGCTTCGAGGTGATGTTGCTGGAGTGAGCGGCCCTGCCTCCTGGCCCCTTGTTTGGAGCTGCACTCTGGGGCCAAAGGACCTGGTCTCTTGGAAAGAGATGGCGAGCAGAGTTTGCTGGCACTTTGAGGGGGGGGGGGGGAAGAGAGAGAAGCTTCCTAGATTTCTTGTGTGCAAATTCAAATCTGTTGTACTTGGAGGGGGGAGGCAGCTCACACATATTTGGAGTTACTTTACTCTTTTGACGCTGAGGCCTGATGATTCCTTTGGTGGCATTAACAATCCCAGCCCTCCCCCTCCTCTGTTCCAGAGAGAGAGAGAGAGAGAGAGAGAGAGAGAGAGAGAGTAGGGGGAAATCCACTGATTGTGATTAACTTCTTTTTTGGTCTTTAGATCTTCCCCTTTTTCACTGTATGTGACACACGCTGTCTACCTCGCCTCACTGCTTTAAAAAGTAAGACCAGGAGGGGGTGAGAACTGGGAGTACAAAGCCTACAGAAGGCGAACAATGGCTTCCATTTTACTCCCCTACCCAAACCCAGAGCGCAAGACCCCAGCCACCCTCCTCCCGAACGGGCAGGCAGCACAGCTTCCCAACTCAACGTACCAACAACTTACAAAGAGTAGGGAAACAAGCGCCCTTCCTCCCTTCATTAGTGCCTGCCTTGACCCAGCAGCGCCTGGACAGCCCCAAATCTTGCCTTCGGTTTGGGTGTGTGTGTGCGTGTTTAAAGCAGACTTCTGCTGATCTTGATGTATGTCTGTATTTATTTATTTAATCCCAGCTCTTTCTTTTTTAGGTTCCCAGCCTAGCAGGGGGAAAATAGAAAAGTAATTTCTCGTTATAAATATCTGGAGGTAATTATGTTACTGGTGTGAGTTGTTAGGGGTTGTAAAAAGATACAACAGCGCAGTGGGGTGCTCAATTGGGGTGAGACAATTACAATAAAGAACCTATTCAAGAGGTTTTGCTTTAAAAAAAAGAGGGGGAGAAGACTGAGAGAGATAGAGGAGGTAAAATAATGAAATAAGGGCAGCGTTCATTTTCTTCATCGCCCCCAATTTCCCCCCCCCCATTTTTTTAATGCTTAAAAAAAAGCTCCTTTTCTTTCTTTCTGGGCTACAATGAATATTAATTTTACTCTTTCAACACCGAAGGAAGGTGAACTGAGGCATCTTTCCCTGTTGCAAACGAGGTGATTTTCAGGGTTTTCCCAAACAATCTTGGCTCCATTTGAAAGAAAGAAAGAAAGAAAGAAAAAAAGAAAGAAAGAAAGAAAGAAAGAAAGAAAGAAAGAAAGAAAGAAAGAAAGAAAGAAAGAAAGAAAAAGAAAATCAACCAGGAAAAAGGGACTTTCTGGCAGCGAAAAGACTTCCACGGGAAAATATTTACTCCGCGTTGGAGAGGCACCTGATTAGCAGCAGGGATCGCTTTGCCCCCTCCTTCATCGGGCGCCCCCCCCCCAATTCCCTGACTCTCAAGGCGCCCCTTTAACACACCGAACACGTCTGCGGGCGCGCACCTCGAACTCCCTGGCAGACCCTCACAGTGAGAAGCAGAGAACTGAGCCCCGATCCTGGGGGGAGGGGGTGCCGGCAGACTATTGTTAACGCAGCCAGATTCTGCTGCAAAGTCGAGAGATCCATTAAAAAACAACAACCCACACGCACACTCTTCGGGAAGACCAGATCCTCAAACCTCAATCCTTTTCAGACGCCACCAGAAGCCATCCCGTTATTTTAATGGCACAGGTGAATGGGGGGGGGGGGAGCAGAAATGTTTTGCTTTTGAACCATCTGAGGCTGCAAACGCACCCGCAGTTAC
Source organism: Tiliqua scincoides (assembly GCF_035046505.1). NCBI lineage: Eukaryota > Metazoa > Chordata > Lepidosauria > Squamata > Scincidae > Tiliqua > Tiliqua scincoides. Next base: position 42,499,531 of record NC_089821.1, read on the forward strand.
CTGGGAGTAAGCCCCATTGACTCTAATTTCACTTACATCTGAGTAGACATGCCTAGGCTTGGGCTGCGCAACTGCAAACAACTCTCAGTCCCAGACCAACCAGCCCTTCCCCCACCCGGAAGCACAAAAACGCTGGAGTTGCTGCCTTCTCCATAAAGCAGTTGCTCCATAAAGGAGTTGCTGCCTTCTCCGCTTTCGTCTTTTTCTCCCTCCGTGTATATTCCCAGGTAGGCAGAAAGCAGCTCAGCAGTCCCCGCAGGGTGCAGGCTCGTTGGCACGAGGGTGAAACAAGGCTCACAGCCCAATCCCACGCATGTCTACTCGGAGGGAAGTCCCTTTGTAGTCAGTGAGGCTTACTCTCAGGTAAGTGTGCATGGGATTGCGGCCTCAGAGCCCAAGCTACTCAGAAGCAAGCCCCATTACAGTCAATGGGGCTTACTCGCAGGAAAGTGTGCAACCCCAGACTTCCTCCCTCTCCGCCAGGGCCCAGGCCTAAACTGCAAATCGTGTTTTTAATCCGGACCTAATCTCCGATCGCGTTGGAGGTTTGATCCTCCCCCCTTCGCCTGCTAACATCATTAGCCCTTCAGATGACCCACGTTGCCAACCCCAGGCCCGGCCCGGGCAGACGAAGCTCAACGCTCCTCCAGCAGCGTGGAAGACGTTTCGCCAAAGGTCGCCGGCTTCAAACATTTATGGCCGAAGACCTCCATTCTGATCCGAGGCCCCCAAAGACCCGCAGCTCGCAGCCTCCACGGACGGCTGGAACTTTACAGAAGTGCACCGCCGGCCCCGATCGCCCTGGGAACTTCAGCCTGGCGGCTGGGCTCCGAAGGAGTTGCTGGCCTCGCCCTTGCAACGCGCGGTTGAAAGAAGCACGAAGCTAAACGGAGAAACCAGGAGCTTTCCATCCACGCTACTCTGGGGGGAATGGAAGGCAGCAAGGGACTGAAGTTCATCCTGGAGCTCACCGAGCCATTCGGTGTCCAGCCTTGCTTAACACTGCTCCAGTTTAGTCCTGGGAAAGTATACAAAGCGTGGCAGCCTTAATACACGGCGTAGGGGTGACAACTCTGGGAAAAAAGTACTTTTCTAAAGTCACAACATTGCCCTGGATTTTTGGACTGGAATTTCTTTAAAAAAACCAACACGAACACAAAGGAAATATGAGTTTGAAATTCCAAATCTTCCCTTTAAAAATAAAAAATAAAAAATAGAGAGATCCCCTTCTGGAGAAAGTTGGTGGGAAGGGGTCCCGATTTACAGGCAGGCCAAGTCTACAGAGTTCTTCGGGAGCGCGCCTCGAAAAAGATCTCCGAGACTCTGGGGGTGGGGGAGAGACGGAGGCTTTTTTCGCCCCCTCCCTCCTCCGCCGTTTGCACTTTTAATGGGGTTTGTGATGGAGTTGGAGAGTTCTGCTCATTCACAGTCTCGTGGTGGACAAGTTTGGGGAGATCTCGCGGCTGCCTGATTGAGAGTGACAGTCCTTCAGCTCTGCTCAGACCTTCCCGGATACAACCACTGAGACCTGACTTGGCCTAGAATGTGACTCCCCCCCCCCCCAGTGTCTCTCTCTCTCTCTCTTTCCATTTCCTTATTTGCTTGATAAAATAAGGTTTGCTTGATAAAAACATATATAAATAGTTTCCAGTTTGCTTGATAAAAACATATAAATAGAGGGAGAGAGGAGAGGCCCCTCCACCAGACTCCCTCCACAACACACACACACAAACCAGCACCAGCCTCGGATGGTACAAAACAAAAGGCGCAGGAAAATGGCACCAAGCTCAGCTCGATCCGGCTTCCCCAGAAAGCAACGGGCAAAGGGGCGCCCAGCGGTCACAACCTCTCCGGAGCAGACATAACAACAACAAAAATCCCTCCATAGGAACCAGGTGTGATGCGATCGCGCCTCTGGGTCTTTTCAGGTCCCCACAGCCTGGGCCGTTTGCAAAACCGGGCAAGCCTTTTCGGATTGTGCTGCCCAGGAAAAAGCCCAGGCGAGTCTGCCGGTGTTGCTGTGGC